>NC_064549.1:1660000-1960000 GCF_023856365.1 Brienomyrus brachyistius
GCTTTGCAAGATGCGAATGACCTGCTCATCAGAACTTAAGTTGTCCTCCAGAATCCAGATGTGTGTATCACCAGGACCTCCTCTGTCATACAGAACTCAAATTCCCAGTTCACCAGAACCTCATATGCGTAGAACCCATGAAACACAGTTGGAAGGTCATCTGTCAACGCAAACCCAAATACTTCAGTCACTAGAACCAAATCAGTCTTTAGGTACCCAAATTCACCAGTCACCAGAAGCTGGTGACTTTGAAATTCCAGTACATAAGTCACGAGAACCTGATACACCCTCCAGAACTCCAGTGCTTTTGTCACCAGAACCTGATATACCCTCTAGAATTCCAGTGCTTAAGTCACCAGATCTTGATTTACCCTCTAGAACACCAGTGTGTAAGTCACCAGAACCTGATGTACCCTGTAGAACTCCACTGCTTAAGTCACCAGAACCTTATATACCCTCCAGAACTCCAGAACCCCCAAGAACTCAATTTCCTCATTCATCAGACCTCGGGTTACCTTCTCAGACACCAATACCACAGGCAAGAGAACTTGTTCAGAGCTATAACTTCACAGTGCTGCAGTCCCCAGAAGCTGGTCTGGCATTAACCACAACAAAGAGAGCACAACTTCATTCCTCCTTAAAATCCCATCCTCCTCCTATGGACCTGTCTTCAGCCAGAACATTGCAGCCCACCCCTCCTCTGACTCCCTCGCCACATCCTCATCTATTCAAGCGGCTGATGTCAACTCGCTCTCTGCCTTCATCTTCAAGACCCCCTTCTGGATGGGCCCCCCTGCCACAGAGACCTTTCTCAGGTGATCTTTTTATAGTGATCAGAGGAATGAAGCATATTGATGACGGGGTGGCAGTTAACTACAAGGTTAGAGCAGAAGCTATCCTTGTTGTAATACCTTCTCAATGAAAGTGTGCTTCCCAGCCTGAAATTCTATTAGAGGAGTTTGATAGTGGCAGTAATGCTGGTGCTGGTCTTGCTCCTCTGTCACAGCTAATTCAGCCATGGCAATAAAACGGCTTATCGATTACAGTTTTAAGTAAATACACAAGGTAATGACATGTGACGCATGGTGGTAATTCCGCGTTGAGGAATGGCCCATCGCCGCCCCAGTGGCCGTAATCAGAGATGCCGCTGACGTTTCTTGTCCTGACTGTTGTGCCAAATGCCACAGAATCGGCAGACTGCTCCGGCGAGAACATTTGCAGCTCAATAGCATATTATGCGCTGCCTTGGACAACAGAACGAAATGCTGAAGGGTACCAGTAAGGCATCATTAATGCATGGGAGAGAAGGGCGATGTGGCAGCCTTAGGTTTTACCTGCTTATTTACTGCCTGCTTAGCCTCACTGTGTAAACGAAGTCCTGCTTTAAACACACCACCCTAAGCTCTCTATCAACAACTCCCCCATATGAAAGAGGCAGGGACGCGACTTGCTCAGATCCCAACCTGGGCACCCATCCCCAGATCTAAGCATTATTATTATTCAGTAGCCCAGCTGCCCACTCCAGACCCTCATCTGGGTTGTAGGACAAGGTTTCCAGCTGAGCTCTTACATTATTCAATAGGAGCAGTTGGTTAAGGGCTTGAAATATTTTCATGTTTCAGCATTTCTTCTGTGAATTGCTGAAGCATAGGAAGTCTTAGGTTATTAGGTTAGGTGAGTGTGTGTCACATATGACCATAGAAAGATAATATAGGCAATTTTCAGAACACAAATGCATGTTTAATGCTTTAATCTTTTTTTTAACGTTAAGTAATATGAATCATCCAACAAGCTTTATTTCTTCGCTTCTTTTCCTACATTATATAGCCCAGGCATCTGGCTTCTGTCCCAAATCACTGCTGTGGGGTTATCACAGAAATAACCCCAAAGACAACCCTGCAGAAGATTCTATTGATGACCCCATGGATGACCTAGTAGATGATCTTGCATATCACTCGGCAGACAACCTCGGGGATGTCCTAGCAGATGACCTCGCAGCCGCCTTTGTGGATAACCCCACAGATGACTTTGCAGAGGATCCTGTCGACGATCCCACAGAGAAATACACAGATGACCTAGTGGATCACCTCACAGATTATGTCACCGGTGACCCTGCCGAGAACTACATGGATCATCTTGTGAACAATTCTGAGAATGGCTACCCAGGCGACAAAGTCGGCAGTTCTGGACACGTCTCTGATCCACCCATGAGCAATTCTGATCCAGCTCGTGCCCCTTTCCCAGAAGGCCAGCTGGATGAGAGACCTGATGTGCCTGACTCATTCACGGTACCATCCTCCCGCCTGTCACAGCTCAAGTCTGCATGCATCCAGCCCATTGTACATTATTTCAGATTTCATTTATTAGACACACTTGGGGTTTTCTCCATTTGCTCCTGTTTCCTCCTGCAGGAATGAGAGATTGATGTCTTTAAAGTGTCTTTAATGAAAGTGGGTGGGTGGATATTTTAATAATAAGAACAGTATCTTGGTCAAAATGTGACTGAGTTTGTAGCTCTGGTGTTGTATCTGAGTGATCACAGGAGTTCACCCAGCACCTATCCCCATGACACTGTCCGGGAATGTTATCTCGTGTCCAGTCTTGTGTTTCCACCAGCCAGGACAGCTAAGTTCTGTATACATATGTTAAATGGACATCAAGAAGTGGGTAAAACTACAGGAGTTGATGAAAGATATTGGCTTAGAGGAATCTTGTTTTATATTCGCCTTATGAATTAGTTACTGCTTCCCATTCGTTCTGCTGTCTTTCTGACACCGCATGAGTGAGTGAAGTCGGACAACCCAGCAGTCACCCACAAACGGTTAATCACTATATTAGAGAGCATATCGGTTTTCTATTCAGAATGCCTAAATAATTTCCTCTCGTATTTTATGCAGTACAGTTCTGATGGGCTTGAAATTGCAAACACAAGGGATAATATACTGCACAGTGAATTTCCCAATGATGCCCGTGAAAGTTCATTAGTAGAGGAAAGTTCATTAAGCGCTGAGAACATCTGACTCACCGTGACCTCGAGGTCAGGGGCTCATACCACGGCTGTCCTGAAGGTGCAATTATCCGTTGTTCTCGCCGGATGCAGCACTGGCCATATGTGGGCATGTATTAATTTTGATGGGAACATTTATGTTGCCTTAACATCAAAGTACAAAGTTTACAGCTGTGTCACACTACTTCGCCTGCCTCTTAAATTTTGGCCTGTGTGGAGAATAATCACTACAATATCTTTAGCGAGATAACTGCTGTTGTACCTTGAGCAGGGTACGTGATCTGACTGTAGCTGTGCGTGTTCAGGTGTGGGTGAAATGTTGGGGTGGGGTATGACTGTGCAGCTTTCATATGTCAAAGGTCTGGTGGAGTTTTTCCCAGGGAGAGCAGACCCAGCTGGAGACAGTAGGACCCGGTGGTGGGCCTGAAGAGGACAGAGAGACTAATGCCAACCTGGAGGTGCTCGATGCAGGTGGAGTTTTTATGTATATATACAGATATAGTCTGTGTTTGTATGGCCTGGTGGTCTGTTTGGCAGTATAAATAGCTGTGACTTCTACTCTAGGGCATTTATATATTCTCTCAATGCTGGAATGTCACCTTGTTTCTTCCTGTCTTGTCTTTTTGTCCTGGTTATCATCATTTCTTGTCCCATGTTGTCTCATGTCCATAACAGCACTGAAGAGTCACTGTGCTTCCTCATTATGTGTTTGTGTTTTATATTGAAAGACACAACCCTTTATGTTATTTGAAGCTACTGTTAATATGCTGTTTTTCACAAAATGATTTATCTTTTTAATCCAAAGTAACTGACACGTTACGGCATTACACAAGCTGTCTAGGTGCGTTACTTCTCCCATGAGTCCAACAGCTGCTTTCCTCTCTGACCTTTACACACTCGGTTTCCTCTGAAAGCCTTTTCTCAAGACCAGAGGCCCTCAGGGCCAGCCGCTACCATGAAAGCAGCTGCCAGCCAATCAGCAGTCTGTGCAGGGCTGCAGCTCCATCTCTGTGTGGTAAGGGGGCGCTGTTCTCCTGCCTCTTATGCTTGTGGAGTTGCTCATGAGTAAAGTAGCTGGAAATATGAGGTTCTGTCACACTGTAATGGTTTCCTCACTCATCTGTCCTCAGCTGACATTGACATCCCTGTAAGGTCTGCATCTGTAATATAAGACCCCCCCCCTCAAGAGTTAAATTTTTGCTGTCATTCTCTCTCTCTCTCTCACGCCCCCCCCCCATTGGCGAAGAAGGTACAAAGACTCGTCGACCCTTAATGATGACGCATAGGCATAGGCATGTTAATATTTGGAACAGGAAGCTTGCCCTAATGCATTTTTAGTGTGCTTAAACAGGCACTAACACAGTGCTCAGTCAGCCGTCCGAGACATACCGTTACTCATTTTCCCGAAGCAGTCACAGCAATAATGTGTAAAAATAAACAAGTGGGGGGAAAATGATCTTAGGAAATAAGAGTGATTCTGATTTATGAATCAGAGGATAGCCACCCCCCCACAAGAATGCCTGTATTCCTCGCCATCTTGTACATGGGTTATGTAACACTAGACCATTTCCTGTTCCTCATCTGCACACCCCAGCTGAATTAGCACATGTTCAATCACTAGCACTCCTGTCACTCATGGTGCCCCCCCCCTGCGTCTGACTCTCCCGTCTGGTGAGGCAAATAGCTTTTAAATTGGTTTTGATATCAGATAGGAGATTACACCTGATTCATTATGACTCTCCCCCAATGGCCTGACAGGCAGTGCTGCACGTTCAGGTATGCCTCCACTATGATGGGGGCAGCGATGAAAGCTCTCAGAACCGCTTTGTGCATCAGCCCGTTACTGATGGTTCACACGCAACTGAAGCACTGGCTGAATTAGCTGAAAAAAAACAGGAATGCGACTGGACAACTTCTGGAGAAGAGCCTCGGTCTGAATAAGGGCCAGGAATGTCCTATTTACTATTATACTAGCAGTGGTGTACAGAGGGCTCTGCATCTCTGCAAACGGCACCATCAGGTGGGCGAGTGACGGGGACCGGCTTCGATCGAAAGCGTGTTGCTGTAAATAGCGCTGCGAGGCCCCGTTAGGACGTGAAGCGGGCTCGAGACGGCCCGATCAGGGAAAGGCCCTGTAATCTGTGACGAGCAGATGGAATCTCTCCTCTCATTTCACTCAATTTGATCTGGCCCACTGTGTCCCCACTTAGAGGCAAATGATTTTACAGGCACACACTAATACATGGTGAGTGGATTCACTGAGTCGTTCTCCCTTCAGCTGTCTCTCCATTCTTCTCTGTCTCCCTCATGGCTTCTCTTCTTTTCTTTTCTTCCCTCTCTGCTTTGCACGATTTCCTATCCCCCTTCCTCTCCCCCCTCCCTCTTTCTTTCCCTCTCTCGTCCCCTGTCCTCCCCTTTCTCCCTCTCTTCCTCTGTTTTTCCCATTCCTCCCTCTTTCTCTCTCTCTCCCTCTTTCCCCTTTTCACCCATCTCCTCCTGCTCCATATAGGATCTGACTCCAGCCTATGGTCTGGCCAAGGTGCCCCAAGGTCTCCCAAGAGTGCGAGGTCCCCATCTCGGGCCCCAGCGGTGTCCCGGCCTCTGTCCCAGGCAGCTTGGGAGATCCTGGAGATCCAGGGCAGCGACTGCACGGAGAGCGACGACCCCCTCCTAGAGCAGGCCACGGCCTGCCAGGTCCTGGATCTTCTGGATGAGGAGCTCCGTGGCCTGAGCAGAGCACCAGGTGGGGCGTCCAGCCTCACCTCCACCTAATTAATACCGAACTCATGGGACACAGGGGGGCATGGGGGTTCCTGTCCACATACATCCCCTGTGATACTAAAGGGGGTAGGTAATGTGTTTCACAGAGAGCCTGTAGGTTTGCACACAGCATGTTTGCCTCCTGCTGGCTGTAAGTGGAGCCCACACTGTGGGTATCCTGTTAAGCCTGGGTTAGTGGGCGTTTGCTGGCTTCAGCCACAAAGCAGTTCGATAATATTGATGCTGGTGTTACAGTGATGCTTCTGGCTCTCCCTGGGTCTTTCAGGTGACAATGCCAGTGGGAGCCCATGTGACCTACGACCCTCGGCCCCGCCCACCACCCCACTAATGGCTGCCGGCAGTGACTTGGGGTCTGTGTTGGTATCCTTAATGAGGGTTTGTTAGGGGCCTTCCTGCCTAACCTAACCTGTGCATGTGTGTGTGTTTGTGTGTGTGTGTGTGTTTGGTGGCCTGATCATTCCCTGCGGTCATGTGAGCAATGGCTGTTGCTGCTTGGGTCCTGACTGATTCCTCATGCATACATGCATTATGTGAGAGGAGGAGCACACCATCTTCAAGCAATCGGCACGGTCACATGGGACACCAGGGAGTTATGGGGGAGCCCCCCCGCCAAACCCATGTGACGCTTCTGAAAATGAACTTCAGCTCCTCTGATGTTTCATTCATGCAGCTAGCTCAGTCTTGTCGCTGACTTCCCTTGCCTGCTTCATCCTGCAGGTGGGAGGACGACGAAGGGGATATGGCTGAGGAAGAGGATGAGGATAAGGAACAGGAGGCATGCAGAGACAGGCAGTCAGTTGCCTCCCTGCCCTAAAATCCAAGCATGCAAAGTAACTGCATCCTGTGCTGTGTAAACATTAAAATACACAGACTCAAAATTCTAATACTGATTCATAATGACCTTTAATTGCACAACTGGGAATTTCACATAAATAAATGAGCCAAAAAGGAACCATTGATTATAAATAGTAATGCCCTGTTTCGCGTTATGCTGCTAAGCCTTACAAAGCCAACACAGAATGTGATTTACATTAAAGTAAAACCACTCCCCCGTACCGATGATTTTTAATTTCCTGTCTTTATTTACATTGTCAGGCTTGCCATTACCCACCCGGTTCACATATTACAGCCCCCAGCAGTTGTCACAGTAACAGAGTAAAATACTTGGCTCATCAATAATAAACTGCTTTATAAAATACCGCAGTCAGAAAATCAGTTCTAAAGGGGTGGACTGGCCATTCTGTGTATGCCGGCTAGAGTGAGGCACAGATCCCCCCCCCCCAAGAAAGCCCACTGCTTGGTGGTGTCCTCATGTCCCTGAGCCTGCCGGGTCACTGCGAATCTCTCCTCCCGCGTTATTGCCTACTGCTAACTTTCGTTTACATAGTTAGATGATTGCTAACAACTCTGGCAGTGCAAATGTTCTGCATTTCAATTCTAGTTCATAAAGCACTTTGCTGCCTCTGGAATGCATGTCCTAGTGATCCCACATGTCCTGGTGCTCAATCCTTCAGGATAACAGCCCATCTCGGGCCTTCCTCTTGGGAGAGCGGTGACCTCTGTTTGTTATTGGGGAAGCTCAGCTTTTCTGCCGTGTTGATGTGACACGGAAGAGCGGCTCAAGTAATCAGCATCCGTTTCCTTCCCCTCTGCTCCTTGCTGTGCCATGCCGACAGCTGCAGCTATCTGGCCGTTTTAGCTTGGATAAGGAAAACTAACTATGCTCACACTTGGCTTGTCAGTGGATTGGCTTATTATTGCAAGACCAAAAGAACATAGCGACCAGACGAAATTGTAAAATGGGAGCAATCATTTTTTTTATTGTTGCTGGTTCAACAGTAGACAGCTGCCATGTTAGTGTGTTTATGTAGTCCAGCCTCCTTGGTTCAGCACTGGACAGCTCCCGCCTTAGTGTAATGATGTAGTACAGCCTCCCCAGTCATTTTACTGTGTTCATACAGTACAGCCTCTCTGGTTCAGCACTGGACAGCTCCCGCCTTAGTGTAATGATGTAGTACAGCCTCCCCAGTCATTTTACTGTGTTCATACAGTACAGCCTCTCTGGTTCAGCACTGGACAGCTCCCGCCTTAGTGTAATGATGTAGTACAGCCTCCCCAGTCATTTTACTGTGTTCATATAGTACAGCCTCTCTGGTTTATCACTGGACAGCTCCCGCCTTAGTGTAATGATACAGTACAGCCTCCCCAGTCATTTTACTGTGTTCATATAGTACAGCCTCTCTGGTTCAGCACTGGACAGCTCCCGCCTTAGTGTAATGATGTAGTACAGCCTCCCCAGTCATTTTACTGTGTTCATATAGTACAGCCTCTCTGGTTTATCACTGGACAGCTCCCGCCTTAGTGTAATGATGTAGTACAGCCTCCCCAGTCATTTTACTGTGTTCATATAGTACAGCCTCTCTGGTTTATCACTGGACAGCTCCCGCCTTAGTGTAATGATGTAGTACAGCTTCCCCAGTTATTTTACTGTGTTCATATAGTACAGCCTCTCTGGTTCAGCACTGGACAGCTCCCGTATTAGTGTAATGATGTAGGTCAGCCTCCCCAGTCATTTTACTGTGTTCATATAGTACAGCCTCTCTGGTTCAGACCTGGACAGCTCACCCCCTTAGTGTAATGATGTAGTACAGCCTCCCCAGTCATTTTACTGCGTTCATATAGTACAGCCTCTCTGGTTCAGCACTGGTCAGCTCCCGCCTTAGTGTAATGATGCAGTACAGCCTCCCCAGTCATTTTACTGTGTTCATATAGTACAGCCTCTCTGGTTCAGCACTGGACAGCTCCCGCCTTAGTGTAATGATGTAGGTCAGCCTCCCCAGTCATTTTACTGTGTTCATATAGTACAGCCTCTCTGGTTCAGCACTGGACAGCTCACCCCCTTAGTGTAATGATGTAGTACAGCCTCCCCAGTCATTTTACTGTGTTCATATAGTACAGCCTCTCTGGTTCAGCACTGGTCAGCTCCCGCCTTAGTGTAATGATGTAGTACAGCCTCCCCAGTCATTTTACTGTGTTCATATAGTACAGCCTCTCTGGTTCAGCACTGGACAGCTCCCGCCTTAGTGTAATGATGTAGGTCAGCCTCCCCAGTCATTGGACACTGGACAGCTCCTTTTTTAGTATGTTGATGTAGTACAGCCTGACCAATTATTTCAGTGTGTTTATGTAGTACAGCCTTTTTGGTTCAGCACTGGACAGCTCCCGCATTAGTGTAATGATATAGTGCAGCCTCCTCAGTTATGTTAGTGTGTTGATGTCGTATATCCTCCCCGGTTCAGTGCTCATCTGCTCCCACATTAGTGTGTTACTGTCTAGTGCAGGGTCCCCCGGTGCATCATCTTGGGCGTTGTGTGGCTTCAGGTTAGGGCCAAGTGCCCATGATCGGAAGGTCGCTGGTTTCATTCCCGTGTTTGGCAGTGTAATGATATCACCACTGGGCCCTTGGGCAAGGCCCTTATCCCTGAAAAATGCTTCAGGGGCTGCAGATAAGTGGCTGACCCAGCGCTCTGACTACAAGTTTCACTCTCACCTGTCTATATGTGTTTGTCTCAGGGGAAAACACGCTGGGAAGAGCAATAACTGAAGAACTTGTGTTTGTACAATAGTAAATTTTGTTTACCTGGGCAATAGTTTTGGTGGAAAAAAAAACTTTGAGAAGCTTAGCAGTTGGTTTACCATCCACAGAAGCACTCCCTTCATTTACATCTCTGCATATTTCTGAGATTTTTAAGCATATGTAAAGTCACGAACATGCAGCTGCAGTAATTAACATGCAGACAAAGACAGCAGCTTCATTCCCTGCCCAGTCATAAAAATACACTCATTTAAAAACGTGAAACGTGTCCCTAATAATACACCATTCTTTCTGAACATACATTTACTCTAGAATAAAAAAGGATGGGTTATAGATATTTGTGTTTCAGAGTAACATGTTAATGACCAATTTTATCTTATCATTATTTGTTTTACATCTCAGAAATGACGTCTTTCTCATTTTAGTATAATAGAAAAATAATCAAACCAAATTAATATAATTTTAATGTATCTGTACCAGAATGTGTAATGGGAAATATTTGAATATGTAAAAACCGAGGTGCAAATTAAACTTTGGGCCAGTTCTTATTGTAAACGTTATAGATGTAATATGTAGATATTTATATTATGTGAGCATGCACGTACGCACATGTATGAGAAAAGCTTTGCGCTTCTCTGATGTCATCACAGTTTCTTTCCTAATTAGGTTTACTCAACCTTGCTGTGCTTGGTAGCGTAATTATACATATATAATATGCATTTTGTTGCCCAGAAGGTGATGAATTATGTTCACTGATGCTGCAATAGGGATGATAAACATATATATCTATTTGCTCGCTGGTTTCAGTCTTTCTCTTCTCCTGCTTGAAACTTAATCCATCACCTCTGGGATGGGACGGCAGGCTGGAGGCGCACTGGTGCGTCCGCATGCGTCTGCCATGCAGGGGGTGTGTGGGGGCCTTTCCGCGTGCCTCCGCACGCACGTGTCAGCGTCCGCCACACGCCTCAATCCTTGCTGTGCGGACATAATGCTGCACTTGTGGAAAAAAAAGGTTAATCTTGTTCAGATGCAGTAAAATCCCTGTAATCCCAAAGCAATCAGAAAGCGCCTGATTGAAAAGGGAGTGAGAGAGAGTGAAAGAGAGAGACCAAAGGCCTTTGTTTTTCACTTGGGTGAGACATTTATTTATTGGTAAAAAACAAGAATTATAAAATTAGACAGAATGCTTGTAATCTGAACAATGCTGTAATCTTAAGGAGACTGTGGTGTTAATGAGAGACGTAACCTTATGAAATATTCTATGTATTAACTGTTGGCCTGTTTACATAAAGCTGAGGAACAGGGGACCTTCAATCTCATTAAGCCATGCTGGACTGGGAAGAGGCTCACGGCTGAGCTCCCAGTCTGTCCAGCTGCGTGCCCATCTTGCAGGCTGGGGCTTTCGCTGGGTGGCCTGAATGGTTTGAAGTCGTGCGGCTGTGGGGGGGGTGGTGTCAGGTTTCGCCGGTGAGGACAGGCAGGCTGGCGGGCAGGAGGCAGGGAAGGATGAGGCAGGCATGTAAAAGACAGGGAAAACTGGGGATTTATTAGAGGGGAGACGGCTACGGGGAGAGCAGGACATCACAACGCTACAAAACGTCACTGACGGACATCGGACAGGGCATAGAAAAGACAGGGCAAAATAACAGGGCATAGCTGGGCATGGTTGGGGAAGCACACGTGGAAATTCAGGGGGCGTGGCACACACGAGGTTCGGACGAGCCGGGCATGACAGGTGGAGCCTCCATTATAGATTTCCACTATTGAAGAATCTCCTGCAGTATGGCAGAGGGGCCCCGGATAATTAAAACCATCTGGGTGGAAGAAGAGATCTGGGAGCAAATGCTTCCATTTAAAATCCAGCCACCAAGGTGAGCAAAGACTTTACATTAATAATGTGCAGAAGCAGGAGAACTTATTCACACAATGCAAAGAGAGGCCTTTTCTGCAAAAAGGGGGTGATTAATAAATGTGATCGGTTGTTCTGTGGCTCTGTTTCGTGTCATAGCATTAAATGTGACCGGAAACGAAAGAAAGCGAACATAACAAAACCCCAAAACGACCATGCTGTTGTATCATATACTCATCATGGCCTCACTGGCCATCTGCCTGTGTCTTAGCAGAGTAGAATGGATACCTCTCTGCAGGATGTTACCACACCACGGTAGTGTTTGTCATCGCATAAAGACATTTTCATGGGGCCCCTGAGGTTTGGGGGCCCCCTGTTGGCCACAAACAGTCCCTACACTGGGAGGCGGGCTACGGGCACCAAAGTGGCAGAAACAATCACCAAGCGTCAACGCGCAGCAGTGCCGGCGCCAAGGCCCACCTCTTTCAATAACTTACTCCTTAGTTAAAGGGGAGCATGAATGAATATACACGCACCATATGCTGTTTATTTTCCTCCTCAAAATGGAGCTCATCTTCTCTCTGTCCTGCTTTTGTTGGTTTTAATGACAGATTAATTGGACTTTGAAGTTTTCCAGTGTTTTTATGCATGACAAAATTCCTTTTATTTCAATGGGGTTTGCCTTACATATAATGAGGACAGTGTTTACTGTAAACAGAAGTGGATTTGAAAATGCAAATGAGCCTCCCTCTCACCGTCTCCCCCTGCTGTCCTCTGCCTGTCGCTGATTGGCTGAACAGGAGTGGAGCACTGGCTGTTTACACAGAGACATGCAATGCCAAAACATATGTGGGGAGTAGTGTATATCATTTGGCTCTGATGAGCGCCATTTCTCTGCGAGCGTGTAGCAAAGCACAACATAGTAAATGCAGCCCTGGCTAATGTTTTGCTTTCAGCCCAATAAGGATGCTCTTATGTGTGCCACGCCTGGCAATTTAAACAGCAAAACAGCTAAGTGGAGCCTGTGTCCAGACCTGTGGGTTTCAGTTAGCAATAAGAAGTGGCTGCATTTTTCCATTGGAAGATGTCTTTATAAAAACAGCACGAGCAGATCGGACGCTGCAACACAGGGAACTTGGTGCAACATGCAGGAAGTAGAGAATGCAGAAAGGCTGCAGCCAGCAGAATGGGTGCAGCACAGAGAAAGGGTGGAGCATAGAGAAAGACTGCGGCCAGCAGAAAGGGTGCAGCACAGAGAAAGGGTGCAGCATGCAGAAAATGTGCAGCATGCAGAAAATGTGCAGTACGCAGATAGGGTGCAGCATGCAGAAATGATGGAGGACACAGAAAGGGTGGGGCATGCAAAAAGGGTTGAGCAAGATGAGGGACAGATCAACGCTCACAGCGTTTCCCCAGCCTGGTGTGACTCCTCTGGCTGGACAGCAGCTATAAAAGGCAGATACTCGCCCTAGAAGAGATTCAGGATGCCTCAGTGATGGACATGGATGCTCGCTGGTCATGTGCCACGCCATCTCCAGAGATTCCCGCGCTTCAGGCGTAAAGACAAAAAGGCTGATTAATGCTTTATTTGCTGTTGTTTCCAAGACGGAGCCTGTGAAGATTAACCAGTGATTATGGTAATGTGGCTTTCCCCAACTTTCCTCTAGAAGAGAGAAAATAATTCTGTTTGGATGTGCCTCAACAGGGGGCTAGATACGAAACAAAACCAAAGCCAACATTTTGTGTGACGCCGTCGGAACGCTTATCATGTTTTTTGTTTACACTCCTTTTCCTCTCCTCCCTGGATGTTGCCCCAGAAACAATCAGCTACCCAGAAAGGGTTTTACTCCTCTGCTGAATAAATGCTTTAATTGTGGGTTTTTTTTTGGTGTTTAACATTGGTCTCACACAACCAAGCAGAGGGTGGCCATCACACACTGGTGACTCTTCTTAATGATGCTCCATTTAATGACGCTTATAAACTGTGTTTGACACACTGTTTGCCTATTCTTGGGCAAGAGGCTCCGCCTACTGCCCCAAAACCGTCCAATGACTGTAAAATTGCCCTTGACATATGACCACCATCCCATGTGATGAACTGGGGTACTTTCCTGCCATGCTCAGCTTTACTGATTCCTGGACTTAGGATCACAGCCACCATAGCCGGAAAAACAGTTAGTAAAAATGGACAGGAGGCAGGATGTACACAGTAAATGATTACATTTTATAAGTCCCTTTTGTAAACAATCCCACTGACTCCATGCAGAGGCCTTTCAACAGAAGGAACTAGAACAAATGCCACTTTCACAACTCAAATCACATAAAAACAGCAAGAAAAATAACACATAACATCTCTCTTCTGAAAAGATCATAAACACTGGTCTTCCTGGGAGGCCGCTGCAGTAAAACGGATCTCTCTTCTGAAAGCAGAAGGCACAGACAGACTTAAATGTGGCAATGGTCCAGAATGAAATCTGAAACGGGTACTGGAAGCTTTTTTTGGGTGGTGGAACAACAGCATTTACAAGAGGAGAACAAGTATGGAATAAGGTTTGAACTAGACGTAATTGCAAATAGTTTCCATAATTTAAAAAAAATTGCAAAAATGATTAAATTCCTAGGGGTGCCATTGACCCCGCAGCATATCACCCGTCACATTTCCAGCCCTTCAGAATCACCAGCATCGCTCGCTGGTCGCTTTGTCTAGTGCTTTGTGTCCCGAGCCATTCGCTCACTCCGGCTGTTGTGTGTGGATGCTGACTTCTTTCATGCCTCTTTGCTGTTAAATTCAGTCTGAACTGCCTTCAAATATTGTAGAATATTTGAGCCGGCCCCTCATTTTTACATTTTTACTGCTTTACTCATTTTTGTATCTCACAGATACGTCCTGTTCATTGCCTACGTTCCGTCTCTGTAGGGTGACGTGAACCCCCAGACACAGACCCACACCCAGCCCATCATCTGAGCCTTCTCTCACATCCCCTTCTCCCTCGTGTTGCGGTGACCCCCCCCTCCGAGGGTATAAGGCATACTTTGCTTCTCAGCCCCTCCCTGATCCTGCTCCGAAACGTATAATTCAATTACGTTGAAGATGGTTTTTTTCCAAGGATAAAAGCAGCTCACTGTTATGTAAGTGGGGAGTGAACGTGTAATATGAACATAACTTCATAACGTCTGACCTTGGTGCACATAAAACACACCCACCCGCCCCTTCGCCTTGTTCCCCACAGAAATTACATGCCATTTATGCTATTTTGTTAAAAATAATCTTCCATTGTTGCTAATTTTGTCTTTATTTATGCTACAGCCATTTAAATGAATGGAGGGTAAAATAATTAGACTTCACACATGCCGCTTCACATGGATTTAGATCTTTTACTGTCTTTGCAAATCAAACAGTGTGTTTGAAGCCTGGGGAAACCATCTTCCTGAATCGCTTCTCTCTGCTATGAATGTGTACGGCAATAAAAACTGAGGAGTACAAATATAACTAAAAGACACAGTCAAACATAATATCCATCCATCCATCCATCCATCCATCCATTTTCTGTAACATCCTTTGCAGAGTCACAGTGAGCCTGGCAACTCTCCCAGCAACCACAGTCGCTGATACACTCTGGACTGATACCCGCCCATCACCGCAGCCTCTAACATTACAATCACAAGTCAAGAAATTTCATGTCAACACCAGTATCTGTCCGGAAATGCCAGGAGTCAGCGGCAGACCGTCACAGAGAGCGGATATTTCCCGACTGCCAGATATAAAGGCTCTTTATCACCGAATGCTCCAGGTAATTTTCCCTTCGCTTATCCTCAAACGGTGGTGTTATGGCCGGCTCAGAGCGCTGGCGTCTCGATTCGAGGCCCTGCAGTCCACCTCCGAGCCGTGAAGTGAGGTAGCGTCTGACCATTCCGCCTAGCTCTGCTCAGACCCTGACAGATAGTGCTGTGCTCAGCGATAAGTGGCCGGCTGGAGCTGCAGGCGGAGGAGAATGTCAGAGAGACGGGAGACCGCCCGTGGGGGGTTGGCCAGGGGGCCAGTTAGGGGCCCCATAGTCCTCAGAGCTCGGCTGAGATAACAGTGGGCTTCTGCCTGCTCTCCGCACCCCCTGACATGGTGATACTGTGAGTAGTTACTCTTTTACCACGTTATACCATGTTTGTCCCTGAAGCTGCTTACTTAAATGGTGTCAGTGTGAAAGCTGGTGTACCTTAATTTCCCAGCATCCCTTACTTCCAGCGTGGGTTAGCCATACTGACTAGAGTGGACCCCCGATGTGTATGTTTCTAAATAAACAGCACGTAGCAGTGCGGGGGGTAGTGGTCCTGGTTCGCTGTGGCAGACGTCAGTTCACCAGCAGGGTGTGGGGTCACTGGCCACGCGTTGGAGGGTCGGCCTGGCTCAGATGGGTGTGCAGATGGGGGCCTACAGTTCAGGTCGGCTGTAGTCTGCGTGCCTGCACTGCTCGTTTATCAGAAGGTGCCTTTTCGTTTGGTCTGACCCTGAGGAGTATGAAGCAGCAGGTGAAGTGGGTCAAGTATGGCCTGGAGGGGGCACTGTGGCACACATTTTCATTTGTAGCATGTACACCCACATCCAGATAAACACACACACACACCCAGATAAAGGAGAGTCTTCATCACACTCTGTTTACTACACCCTGAAATAACAGATCCCCCCCCACCCCAGAGGTGGCCAATCCTTGCCTGTTAAAATACCTGTTTCTGGAAGCCTCTCTGTCCCACACAGACCTGGCCGGCACAGTGCCTGAGGGATCGGCCATGAGAAAATATCTGTATAGAGACAAGGTGCAGGAATCATAATCAGTCACTTTCGGATGTACAAAAAATGGGAAAGAGAGCTTCCCGCTGCCTGGAGAGTCGATGTGGAGCTCTCGTTTCTGCGCCCAAAGAGGACCCTGAGTGGAAATCACCTCACTTTTAAAACACACTGGATCGATTCCCAGTGGAATGGATGTGGTGGACCAGGTGGTCGGCACAGAGGTGATGCTGCGGAATGGGGCGGGCGTTGCAGAGTGAATGGGCTGGTGGAGTTAATGATGCCATCCTGGATGTGCCCTGTGTGTTGCCCAGTTCCTGCTCGTGAGGGTCATGTTACTGTATACTGCAGTGTTTCCCAATCTAGTCGTCAGACACCCACAGTCAGTCCATGTTTTTGCTCCCCCTCAGCTCCCTGTCAGACAGTCCACATTTTTGCTCCTTCCTAGCTCCAGGGAGCCGAAACGTGGACTGTCTGTGGGTCCCTGAGGACTGGGAAACATTGTTATACTGAATGAATTTTAGAATAGCAATGTTACTCAGGTCAGGCTGAATGCCCTCCGCCATCTTTCTACAGGCTGAGGGAGGTGGGGGGGGAGGGGGGAGTTCACTTTCCTTGGGTGGAGATCTGCGGGGGATTCCGCAGATCTTATAGGCTTGAATCGGCACGACATGATCTGGGAAAAAACACCGTTTGCGTGCGGAGATCGGAGGCGGTCTGCGGATAAGGAAGTTGAGCAAATCCATGTCCCACTCTGGCTCCCGAGTGTCCTCTCACAGGAACAAAGACACATCTCTTTACCCAGCATCCCCCAGTCAACCGCTTTCACTTGTAAAGCAGAATCGATCAAGAGCCGTAAGCTGGCAATGCGTATGGTTGCTGTATCTCTCTGAGCTCTACCGCAGTGCTACGGACTCCTTCACACTTTATTCTCTGATCGATATTCACTCGCCTGGCATTTGTGTTCATTTCCTGGGCCCTTATTGACAAACTCCTCCTCTTCTGCAAGATTATGAAAGGCTGTTAGTCTCTGTTTTTTTTATAATGAGCTGATTGTTTGCAGACGCTATCGACGGGCTATTTTAAGTGCTATTGTCTCTTAATGAGCCGTTGTTGAGTAATGAGCTGATTTGTTCATCCGTTGTTTGGAAACGCTCAGGATTGGCGGGGGGGGGGGGGGGGGGGGGGAGAGATGCCATTCACCGCCAGCCTCACTGGCCTTGCTCAAGAAGCATTAGCCACCGCCCACATAAAGAGGGCAGGTAAGAACACCCCCCCCCCCCCCCCCCCCCCCCCACGGACAGCTTGGGGGATTCCTCCAAGCCTTGCATGTGAAAAGTGTACGTGTGAGGCTCAGTGGGTTAGGTTAGGACACTGTGTGATTACACTAGGGCCCTTAACCCCCAATTACCCCAGGGACTGTCTGACTCTGCTTTCTCAATTGCACGTTCTTTTGGATAAAAGTTTCTGCTGTATAAATGAATGTAAAAGCAGCACTTGTTACATTTCAAAGCAGGCTATGAAAAGCTGGGAGACACTGCCACCTCTGTCTGAACTGGGTTATTCAAACAGGCAGATATGGTTGACATGAATGTCTGTTGCCATTGATTACTTGGCCTGTGGTACCAGCAGGTTCTGGTCACAAGAGACAGGCTTCATTGGGGATGTTCTGTAGCAGACGATCAGCATTAAGACCAGGTCCAAGCCTAGGTGGACATAAACGTCCTTCTTCTGCACATGGTCCCATCCTCTGTTACCTTCATGCTCTGGGGGGGGGGGGGGGCAGGATGTACTGGTTTCCCTGGCGACGGGCTCATAACCCAGCCGCGCGGCTCTGAATTTCACCAAGTGCCCGGTCACACGCGTTGTCAGCAGGCAGACATCCATGCCTATCAGGAAGAATTCAGGCGGCAGACAAAGCCTCAGGACTCATCGTTACTTTTCTGCATTTTCTTTCATCGCTGGCATATGACTTCTGTGATAAAGCCTGTGAGTTTCCGGCGAGGTCACTTCCTGTCGGCTCGAATGGGCGCCCAGACACTCTTTTAAATGGCGCTGACCTCGGCGTACGCTCACATCGCACAGACGGGAGGAAGAGCACTGCGGGGAAAAAAACAGGCTTTCTCATATGAGACTTTTTGAATTTGAATACTTTCACCCTTGAACTCGCCATATGCCGAGAAGTGGGAAAATACTCTGAATTATAAAAGGGGTTAAAAAATATAATGAAAAATTGAAGGCTCTGCGATTTATCTTCCCAAGCTGGACGGTGGCAGGGAGATCAGACACAGAGACGCCTGGCTCTCCTCGCGCCTCCTCTTCCGCTCGCTCCTCTCCGGAGCTGCGTCTGTTGTATTTGATGAGTGGAGTCTAATTGGCAGCCTCACAGAGGAGCCAATCAGAGCACAGGCTTATGCGGCCGTTGCCGTGTTTTAATCCTCGGGGTTGGAGCGGCAGGCTTCCTCTGGCCCGCATTCAGGGCTCGCTGCATCTCCGGGAACAGCAGGCAGTCCGAGGCACATGTGAAGCACGCTCTCATCTCTCCGGATGTGGGACCGCTCCGGGGGAGGGCGGGAATCCTGACAAAGGAGCCCCCAGAACTGCCGCAAAACCCCTCCCCCCCACTCCTCACCTCCCCGGCCGCTATGCAAGGAAGACGAAGCCGCACAGATTAACGCAACGTGCTTTCTGGTGTTTCTTTCGAAAATCTCGTCTGATTAGCACCACAGGGAGCTGAGAAAATAATTAGGCATCATAATGGAGTATAACGCCGCTCCAAAAAATAATAAAGAGTAATGAAGGAGGGCATTAGTGGTGGAAGTGAGGCAGGGATGCTGTGCAATTAGCCACCAGCCAGTGTGTCTGTGCAGAGAGGGTGCTATTGGTCTCCCTGAGATACAGTCCACCCAGGGCTGTGATCTATGACCCTCAGGGCCAGTTTGAGTCTGTGCGTGGGCCCCTCCCTTTAGGTCTGCACAGAGAAGCAAGGTGGAACAAACCCGTGATTCCGACTGAGTCACCGCCGTGGCGACACTAGCGATTGTGTGGGGAGTGACACTGAGGCGTAGCGTGAGACGCTCACGCTGAAATACCGCCGCCGTATTCCGGGAGAGGAGGCAGCTTTTCTGCAAACGCGTTTTCAGGTCAAGGGTAGACAGAGACAGAAGAGGGAGGCGGAGGGGGGGGGTATTCAGCACGTATTAGTGGTAAAAATACTTGGCAGGTAACTGAGAGTGTGTGACGCTTTGCTGGAGCGCATTAGTACAAGCGAAGGAGGGAGTTTGGATGATGTCACACGCGAGCAGGAAGTGGGGAGGGGGAGGGACGGGAGACAGGGCTTATGGGGAGTGGGCGGTGGCGTGGAGCTGCGACCTTGGGTGACCCCTGGCGTGAGATGGACGGCTCTCCTGACACTCTGCACCTAGGGCCATCCGTCCGTCAGCATCCATCACTGATGTGAGCAAACGCCTCTGTGTGACAGCATGGCGAGTGTGTGCTTCGCATGCTTGGCCAAGACATAGTGCATGTAAACACAGCTATACGCATATGTGTGTGTATGTATTTATGCATGTGTGTATGTGTGTGTGTATGGGTTTTTGTAGTCATTGAGATGAAAAACGTTTTACCTTGTGGGGACAACAATCTCAACTTTATATGCAACTCTGATTACAATAAAAAAACTGAAAATGCTAAAAGTCCTATATTTCATTATGGTTAAGGTTAGTGCTGGTTAGGGGTTAAGGATGACATTGTTGGGATGCAGGTGACACCCATAGAAATGAATGGAGAGTCCCCACAAAGAGATGAATGGAGAGTCCCCACAAAGAGATGAATGGAGAGTCCCCACAAAGATATCCCACCTCCCTCATCACCAGTGTGGCAGAGGGGCTCTGCAGGCCACACCCACTGGAGCCTTGCCAAGAGATGCCTATCAACAGCACAGGACTGGCAGGGGCTGAAAAAGGTCTGGTATGAATCAATGCCAGCGAACACCCCGCAAAGGTGTCCCCCCGGGGGGCGGTTCTGGATCCTGCATGTCACAGTACCTTAGCTGAACCTCCTACTGATACACACACGGTTCCCTCCATGTGTATTGCGATTGGGCGGGGCAAAGTGTCGCCATGGCAGCGCCCCCCCCCCCCACTCGCCCCCACTGACGTGCATTCCGTGTGGGACCCGAGCTGATAATGAGGCTGGAGCTCCCTAACCCCACACCCCCCTACAGCTACTACAATGATCAAACACATGCCTGTGGAACAGGGGGGATTGCTGGTACCCAGGCAGAGGTGCTGAGATGGATAATTGGACTCCAGCAGGTAGGCAGCTGAGTGTGTGTGTGTGTGTGTGTGTGTGTGTGTGCGCGTGAGTGTGTCTCGTTAGAGTGTTTGTGACGACACGTTTTCCAGCATGTCCCCGTTACGCTGCAGTCTGAATCTCTCAGCATCTCCGCTGTGTGTTTTTAACCCCAGGAGGCACCAGCTGTGCCCCCCCTCCCCCCCCCCCTCCACCTTGCTCCCTCACTCTCTCTGGGCTCCACATCGCTTACCTAAGGAGCACAGGCATCATGAGAGCCAGTGACCAGCTACTTGTCTTGGACACTCTGCCCAGACCCCAGGGACTGCTTCAGGGACACTCTGTGCCCCCCCCAGACCTGAGCTCCAACCACCAAAGAGGCTCCATGAAAGATCAGGACCTTGATGCTCTACTGAAGGTCTTGCAAGGTCTGTTTCAGACAGGGAGCCTCACGCAGAGATGGAGAGATTGAAACAAGCTTGATTAGATTAGATTTGGGAAAGCAGGCAGTCAGACACAAACGTTGACCAGCCCAGATGACAATAAATTCTTGGAGGTTCGTTATCTGCAGGTCTCCATAGCGATCTGGACTACGAAGGGTCTGCTGTACCAGCGGCCTGGAACAGTGGTGGCATCATCAGGAGGTGATGATGATGATGATGATGATCTTACCTTCATAACTATCTAGCAGTGGGTCAGGCAGTCATTACCATGCAAAGGTAATTATTTTGGTTATTTATACTGGAGTCACGCAGCGAACCTGATTTGCATAATTAACCTTTGCGGCAGCATGTCGTGAGATGACCCAGATCAGCCCAGATTTCCGCAAGCTAAGGGCACTGATCCGTTTTCTGCCCGGTGAACGTGGCCATTCTCTGGTAACCGGCAATTTCTCAGAAACAGCTACACAGAAATGGTACCTTGTTACTAATTACAAATACTTATCAAATGTAACAAAATAAAATACAAAATACTAGTATGACAAAATGAAATTTATTTAATTAGAATACAAGTAATTTGTAATTTGAAAGTACAAAAAATACATCTAAAACAGTAATCGTACACGATTAATACGTGTACCGTTACAGCCCAATAGTCATGTGTAATATTTACAAAATATACAGCTTCCCCTAACTTTAAATTGAATAATAGTGTTATAGTGGTTGTGGTATGGAAGTATATATTGGACTTTATTATTTGTAATTCAACAATCCACAAATATGTACCGTGATTCACAAATATTTCACTATCCACATATCTATTTTCTAAATGTGTGTCTTGTAAAATCATATCCACAGAAAATGTGGAGCGATTTGTACACGTGAAACACATTCAGCACATTTCGGATCACATCCCGTCTATTTCTGGATCACGTTACATCTGTCACTTCGCTCCCATTTAGGTCTATTTGTGGATTTTGGTTCACTTCGTACCGTAGCTGATCTGTAGGAAAAAAAATCACAAATACGTCACAATCCACAAATGTGTATTTTTATTTGTGCTGTGTAAAATCATATCCACAAAAATACAGAGCGATTTGTACACGCGAAATGGGTTTTGCGCATTTGTGGATTATTTTCTGCCTATTTTTGTTCATGTTACATTTTTGTCCACTCCGTACCACAACTGATCTGTGGGGAAAAAAAATCCCACAAACATCTCACTCTACACAAATATGTATTTTCATTTGTGCTGCGTAAAAGAGATTTGTACAAGTGAAATGGGTTTTGCGCATTTATGGATCATGTCACATTTGCGACTTAAACTCATATTTATTTTTGTCTTTTTAGATATATGCTCAAACAACAAGAACAACCGGGACCAGCGGCTGTGATGCATAATATTCACATCAAGTTTACCAGCTGGTTATTCCTTTTACACAGGCTCAATGGCTATAAAAATATAAATTAATTTTGTCCTTTGGACCAAAAATACCTAGCCGGATTTATCGCTCATGTATACCATATAATACAAATATTAAGAAGTCTGTAAGCCTGTTGATTAAGGTTTTTAAAATAACTTAAAAATAATTAAGAAATTATATTTAAAATATTTTAAATACATAAAATACAGTCTCCCAAATTATTTTGTTATGTATTACATTAATTTTTTTCTGTCCAGCAAAATAAAAATGATGAAATACTCTAAAGTAATTAAATACATATTTTAAATACATTTAATTGAAATACTGCCCATCTTTGCAGCTACACAACCAGCACAACCAGTAACCAAGAACATGGAGACGCTGTGAATTATTAAGGTGATCGCAAGCAGCAGCTCGCCGGAATCCGCTTTTCAATCCTCCTAAGCCGTGTCTCCAGAGACCCCACGTCAGCAGCTATGTCGCCCCCTTCAGGTGAGCCAGGTGAACTGACAACGACGGCCTCCTCACATCCGCGTGACGCCCTCACTCTCCGCCCTTGTATGCAGAGGCACTACGCTGTACCCTCGCGATTACCCAGCATTGTTCCCCTGCTTGTTCTTAATGAGGTTGGGACATCAGGACCATATGAGGGACCAGAGAAGTTCACTGTCGGTTTTTAACTGCGAGCCCAACACACAGAATACTACTGACAGGCCTGCAGGCCTCTACTCTGGTGACTTCGTTTGAGTTTCCTGTGAAAATTGCACCTCTACATCGAGTTCTCACTCTGCCTGTCTCTTCTGCCCTCCAGATCCCATCTCCCTGGATAGGAAGTTCTACCAGCATGTTCTGGAAACCTGGACCATTGTGCAAATGACTTTTCCAATGGAGGATGAAGCTTTGTGATTTGGGGCTCAAGTTTTACGGATTTTTTAGAGATAGAGTTAGTGGGGTAGTGATACGGCTAAGGGTTGGAGTTAGAGGTCAGCATTAACTAAGTGAGAAATTTGAAAGTCACTGTCACTTTTAAGAGGGAACATTAGTCTTTATCTTTAGGCCGCTCTTCGCTCTTGCATGTTAATTTCGCGGAAGCTGGAAGAGGCTCCCAAATACTCCAGGGTCAGTGTGACATCATCTGTATTGGAGTCATTCATGGTGGTGCTCTATCTGTGCAATGCCTGTATTCCCTTTAAGTCATTAGTCATTGGAGGAATCCAGAATGTTCAAGGCTAATACAATGAACTGCGATGCCCCCCCCCCCCAGCCTCGGGAGCTGTTTCCAGCTGGACGCACAGTCACATGAATCATACTTCCTGACTGATACGACAGTCCCTGTGTTGCAGGCAGTATAATCCCCCAATGCCTGCCTGCTTTAAGAAGGGCAGAGACATCTGTAAGAAGCTGGGCTGCCGCACTGTAAGATGGAGCCTCTCCAAGGTGCACCTGGAGATTACAGGCTGCTCTGAAGGGCTCTCTGAGGGAGAAGAGCCCCCCAAAGCAGCAGCAGGCTGGCGGACACACAAAGGGGCGACACGGGAACCTCCTGTCTGCATCCCGGAACGGCAAACGCTGTTTCCAATGCTTTATCGCACATGCGGATAAATTGCCTATTTTAATTCCAAGTTTAATTCTAACTTTGTTGCTATAAGAACAACCAGGCAGCTGCTGCGACACACAAACCAGCTTCTGTGAGTAAACCAAGTACCATTAATGGGTCGATTGGTGATTTGGGTGAACCTGAGCCGCACTAGCATGAACTGGCATATAGGGGGCGTACAGCTAGACTCTGAATTGCACATTTGGCTAATGCCTCAACTTGGTAAAGGCCTCCTTTTTGTAGGTAACAGCACCTATGGAGGAAATGATGCATAGTTTTTAAAACCCATCCAACACCTCCACAGATCCAGCCACTTTCTGCTCACAGCAGAACAGCCTCTCCTAACACTTCATCTTACCGCGGTTTCTATAAAACTCCTGCTAAAAGGAGACCTGAACCTGAATTAAACCAAATAAGAGTGAAGAGTGCTTTGCCCCAGGGTGGGATGACTCTGCAATTATTGCATGCCGTCCTTAATTATGCATTACCAGGTGCAATAAGTCTCTTTCAGCAGTAAATATCTTCATACGTGTGCTGGATGCTCTCATTATCAAAGCTACTTCCTTGCAGACAGTCCCCCCCAGGGTTGTTATTATTATGGGATGTGGTTCACGGGCACTGTGCTGATGCAGGAGAGTCTGGGGGCAGAAGCCGTGCGGTGTGTAAGGAGATGCGGTGGGCCTCTGCACCTGTCACGCAGTGACGCAGAACTGCGCTGTCGCAAGTCCTGGGGCGCTGCTCGGATGCTAGCGCATGTCGTCGGGGATCATCCACCTCGACGGGGATCCCGCCTCCTTGAGCTTTGAGTCTGTCATCCATGTTCATTCCCCTAATTACGTTTCCTTCCTGTTTAGGATTTTTTTTATTACTTGATCAACTGGTTGATGAAGTTTTCGAGTCGTTAATGGCGTGACTTCTGTGTTGACGTGGGAAGGTGAGGCTGTCCAGCACGTCGAATGTAGACCTTCTGATCAGCACCCTGATCAGATCAGGCTGCATCCCGACCACCTCCATGACCGTTACCGGTGCCCTCCTCGACCCCATCTCCACGGAGCTCACATCACTGCATTACAGGCCCTAATTAACAGTCTCTTGGTAATTACACCATCTTTGTGCATTTAGGAAGTGATGACGATAAACGTTAAACACTGGTACAGTGAGGGAATAGGGGACACATGCTGTCACGACGACTGAACGCGAAAGCAAATAGGAAACTTTAGGTATCTCGCTAATGCCAATTGGCTGTGAGGAAAAAGGCAGAGAAGGAACAAAACGGCTAATTATGAGTTTTGAGGGGCTGTAAGAGACATTCGTCTCTCTGAAGGCGATGCTGGGAAGCCTGGCGGCCGCATGCTCCAGCGGGGACGAGATCAGCGCCGTGCACCATCATCCTCTGCGCCAAGGCTAATCCTTTCTTGGCAAGGCCATAAAAGACAGAAAAATAACAGGTTATGGCAGAGCCAACATTCCCGGGCTGCCGTCTGAGGGGCGGAGGCGATCCCGGCTCTTTGGAAGGAGGAGCAGCGATGCCGCTGAAGAACTGAAACCTTACGGTGGGTCAGTAGGAGATCTGAAGCTGCGAGGTCCCCACTGACCTTCCGGAATGGTGGAGGAGCTTGTTATTATTCCCTGTCCGTAATCCTCATCCTCCTCATTCCTACCTTGCTCCGCATTCCCGACCTTCCCACTGCCCCGGCGCTGTGACTGGCTGATTAATGGCTCCCGTCTTCTCCCACGCTCTGGCAACAAGCCCAGCTGCCCCCCCCCCCCATGTCATCATGGCCCCTGCCATCATTATCAAGCAGGCAGACAGCCAGAAGTGAGAGCTGGGGCCATTTCGGCGGCATCTCGGACCCCTGTCTGTACTACGAGCCCTGACTTCTTGCCCCAAATGTGCATGCTCGTGTTTGTACGCGTGCGTACGCCTTATCCAAGATGTACCCGGGCTACAGAAACTCCCTGTTTACTTAAGAATAAAATGCTGACTCCGCCCCCCTCCATCTCTCCGCCCCTTCCATATCTCCGCCCCCTCCATCTCCCCGCCCCCTTCCATTGTAGCCTTGCCTCCCAAAGCTTTTTCCTACTCTGCTCTTTCACTTTCTGCCCCAACCAGCCCAGTATGAACTTATGGAAAGTTCCAGTATGTCATCGCTCTGAATAGAGTCCGTATCAACATCGGTCACTGCCACTTGCTTCAATGGCCGCGGGTGTGTGATCCAGTCCAAAGTGGTCGGATGAGGCTCCATTCCCCTGTTAGAGGAGCACCTTGGTGAGCGGGGGCAATTCTACATTTTTTTTAAGGTGGGGGGGGGCATAACTCACATAGAGGGGCCAACCTTATCATTAGCCGATGACATGTTTGGAATCAGTGAGTAACAGGGAAGGGGACACTTTGGGGACCAATCAGCTTTCAGCTGGAGTCAGTGCCCCTTTGGTCCCACCGCCCTGCAATGGTGACACCCCACTGGCGTCCAATCAGTCCGCAGTCGGCGAGGATGCTGGGCTCCTGCCTACCTCACTGTAGGCTATGATTATGTAGGCTAAGCTTCCCATCACCCCCCTCTACCGCTCCTTAGCTCCTACCATCAACGGGACACTAACGGGGTAGACAGCAGCGTTGCTCTCGCCGCTTCTCATTGCGGGCACACAGCAGTCGCGTGCCCGGGGGGGGGGCAGACAGTTGGCCGTTTTTGTTTTTTTTTATCGTCCGAGTTTGTCTTCCTCCTGCTTTTCCAGGCTGACTTTTCGAACTGGGCAGCATTAATTGCTTTTTTTATTTGTAACATTGCCAGTAACGTTAATAATTTCACGTCTATTTCAGTCGTCACTCTGGGCCTCGTTGGAAAGGCGCTATAACGAGAATAAATGGGGTCGAGTCGGAGCGAGTCAATACTCCGGTAAATGCAGGTGTTTCTCTGTGCTGGACCGTTGCCAGCTTCCCCCGCCTGGGACTCCCAGACAACCCCCCCCTCCCCACCACTGGGTGAGTTAAGAAAAGGCAGCATTTGTTAACACTGTTCTCCTCCTGCAGGGCGGCGTCATTGAGGCTGCCAGATACAAGCAGGACAGCAAACCGGCCCCAGAGGAAACATGAAATCCCCACAGGACAGGGACACACGGCCATCCGGCACGTCTGTCAGGGATGTACTGTCCCAGCATGCACCTGTGCTAAAAGCCCTCCATTACACTGTATAAATAAAATGGGGATGGCAGAGTGCAGGAAGGATAGGAAATCCTCTCTTTCCACATCCCAGGATTGTCTTCATCTCTCTCTGTTTTGTTCCCTTTTTCATTCGCTCTCCTCTATTCTTCTCTTCCGTTCCCTTCATCCGCTCCCCGGACACCCTCCCAGAGTACAACACGCCGCACACCCCCCTCCCGACTAATGGGCATGAGCCGAAAAAAAAAACCCAAATCTGGACAGTGAAATGAATACGTTTAGTGATTTGCCTTTAATTTTTTAATCATCTATTTTAAAACCCCCATTTTTCCTTGTAGAAGGGAGTGGATGTTATGAAGATGAATAAGCCATAACTGTGTTATTGTATAGTGTCATCATTGTGAAAAGTACCTTAATTGTTATATACAGATTTATGTGAGGCGTGTGGTGATGAAAGGTCATGTCAGGTTAATAGCCCACAAAGTGTTATGGATGGCAATTCCCTGGGAGTGAGGTAACTTAAAGGCGCATTCATATAGCACACGTGGGACTTCCCTCTTATCAGGACCCCATTTGGGCGTCCGTGCTGCCTGTCAGCTGTTATGGGTCGGCTAGTCGGGGCCTGCCTGCCCCCCCCAACAAAACCACTTGATTATTCAGTGGCTCGTCTGCTCATTCACCCCCCCCCCCCCCCCATGCATTCATCCACTCGTCCCTTTAAGTGGAACTTGACTGCTGGAGGGGTGGGGGGGGAGGGGGGGATGAGGGCGTAATATGAGGAAGTGTTTGTCACTGAGAGCATTGTCAACAATTATTGTCAAGAACTGTCAACAGTCAGGCATTTGTTATTATTAGTTAAAGGAGTTGCTGTCAAAATCAGCATTTATATATATATATATATATATATATATATATATATATATATATATATATATGGGTGAGAGATTTCCTGGTCATTGTAAATCAAGCCTTATATTATGATAATGGAACTGTCAGGCTAACTTGCTTGAATTTTAATGTCCGTTTATATTCTGAATTAAGGCCATTGCTGGCCTTTGAAATGTTAATTCAAAATGTTAATCAGCAGTGAGACAGTCTTTTCCGTGTCGGGCTGTGTTCTGTAAAGGAGCAGGTCTGATTGGACCAGAGCGGCGTGTCACCGTGGCGGAGGGGCGGGGCCTGGCCGATCCTCTCCCAGGCATCGTAACGAAAGCGGCAGTGAACAGCACACTCTGCTCCTCACGCCGCTTTTACGACGCCGACACCTTCCTGAGAGCTTCACGCCTCCTGGTCCTGATGTGCTGTGGGTCCCTGCTCAACATCTCTGTCTTTGTTCTCCTGAAGAACACCTAGAGAAAAACACGGGAACTGCCCCAGGTGCTGGAAAGGCAAGGAGAAAAGTCAACTGTGCTGTTCTCATATGTAAACAGGAAATGTGATGTATGTTTGGGGAACAAATGTGGAGATTCACTGAAACTTTAGGTCAGTACTGCTGATGTAAGTAGAGGACAGTGTCTGAGACACACACACACACACACACACACACACACACACACACACACACGTACGCGTGCACATACATGCACATTGAGAGTAGGGCTATCTGCCTGTTATACTGCATACTAGATGAATAAGCATGATTAATTGGTTGCCCTTGCCTGTGTCCCACCGTTTGATTGGCCGCCGTGCCTGTGTCCCATCGTTTGATTGGTCATACTTGCTTATGTCCTCTAACATCTTTTTAATAATAGCTCAGCAGATTGGCTTTTTCATAAACTCACAGCTTCCTTGTATATGCTGGATCACCGTACCGGTAGGTTGTAGGATCTAACCCACTCCCATAAAATACTGTTGTCCGCCGTCATCTTCCTCTAGTCCTCCTCTCACTTAATTAAGCATTACGCAGCCCTAAAGTTGCTAACAGGTGTTCTGCTCTCCAGCACATCTAATGAGAGATTACTAAAACTTCACTGAAGTTATGTTTTATTAAACCACAGCATTGACCCAAAGTTTTAAAAGAACAGAGGACATTATAACACCATTTCCTTTAAAAAAAACCTGCCAGATAGTTCATAAAACAAAAGAAAACTGGGCAGTTTTCTGAAGCGACGGGAAACCCGATGACACCGGTGCTTACTGTGCCACTGAGCTCGCTGTCTGATTGGCTGAATCAGGGGGTTTGTAGCCCAAGGGATTATGGGACAACTGAGTGAATGAGCAAACATGGAAACCGGATGGAGGCTGAGCCCAGCTGTTTGTTTAAGTGGAATGACTCTTTATCTGCTCCTTTGTTGATGTACTGAACCTCGGGGAAGTTCTGGCTTGGGTCCCTGGAGAATGGGCACTCCCCCCATTTTACTCTCCCCTTTATGACTAATAAAACACATCAGTGCATAAAAAGCAGGCAAACCGAGGAATAAGATCGAGCCAAAGGCGTCACATTTGCTCTGGAACGCGCTGGGAACGTGCAGAGATCACAACCATAATGACACAGGATTTATGCGAACTGTTATATTCAGATTATAAACTCAATAAACCGTGTAATCTGATTCCCAGTCAGCACTGGCCACAGGATTTTCATATGTCCCGTATAATTGAGGGGTGATTTGCGTTATAGATACCATCTTAGTGAGATTCGCTTTGTGATGGGTGAGGAGATCACTTTTCTCCTCACTGGGTTCTCCTGCGTTCTTATGGCCTCCGGGACATGAGGTCCCAGCATTGAGACAGAGTGTCTGCACTGTGGATAAACACAGGCCGGCGGCTGGGCGGGTGCTGGCCAGTGATGCTAATACGCCTCACTGCTCACAAGCAGCTGCGGCCGCCGTTAACAAGCGCATTTAGCCATGAAGTATCACAAATGCCAGTGCCGTGCATGGGCTCACCCTGGAGAAGCTGGGAGAGCATTAGAGCTGAGCTGAAAGGGCCTTTCGCCCCCTGGGGAGCTATCTCCTCAAGGGTCATTTTACTGCTGGACACAAATGGAAGTTACCAGACTCCAGAACATGTCGGGGCGCAGTAATGTGGATAAATAAATACTAGCACAGTCCCTCTCCCTTCAGCAAACACATAAACAAAACAATCCCCGCAATGCACCCAAGCCAAAAGATAACCAAAGCAGCGGGGCAGGTTTTCCAGAGCACAGATACTGTACACTTTTTGAAAAACAATTAAGAGACCACAGCAAAATTTTCTCAATTTATAAGTGTGCATCTGTGTATAATATAAATTTTTTTTTCAAACTCCAGCCTGGCTCTTCCCAGCTTTTCGTTAATGAAGGGCTTCTTCCTTGCTTTACAGGCTTCTAGGAGTCTGATACACACTGTCCTAGCAGTGCACTTCACACCTGCACTTAACGTCTCCCATTCTATTTGAAGGCCACTTCATGTCATCCTCCGATTCAAGGGAAACTGCGGATAAGTTGACGGTCATCTCTGGCATTAGAAAGTTGCTTCTGCCCTCTACCTGGCTGGTTTCTGCTCGTTCCCAGTGTCTCCTGCTTCACCTTGATCTTGTGTACTGCTGTCTTAGAAATTTTGAGCCTGGAAGCGGCCTGCTGCTCAGTGTAGCCTCCTGCAAGCAGAACCAGGATTAAACCCAGATTTAAATATTCCGATTCTTTAAAAATATAGAGTGGTCTCTTAATTTTTTCCAGAGCTGTATGTATAAATAAAAAAAATGTATCCATTATGGACACAGATACCATCGATGTAGGCAGGATGTACATTTCAGGGAAGACTGCTAACTTGTTAGCTCGCTGTTATCCTAATCTCAGCTTTCTTCTCCTGCTAACCTGATGGTAATCCTCCCCAGCAGCCCTGCATATCTTCCCAGATCCGATAAGAGTGGCGAGGCGGCAAACAGCTGCCGTAGTGGGCAGAGTCTTCCTGCGGTCTCCTGCGGCATGGTCGGGGTCAGTCCTAAACCGCATTGACAACTGCTGATAAATTCTAATTCAATTCTTCAGCTGAATTTCAGCTGGAACAGGCTCCGAGCTACAAAGATAGGTTTTTTCGAAAATTATTTTCTATAATAAATAATCCAGGCAAACAAAAACAGCAGCAGAAAAAAAAGCACAACAAGAAGCAATTGGGGGAAATAAGCTTATAGCGACAGGCTCGTTATCTTAATTGGCTGTTTAATTGTTTCGTAAAGGCAACAGACTGCAGAATGCGATGGTTGGCTAAAGAAAGTTGTGTTATTTTTCTGGGATTATTCTAAGCAGCCTTCTTTTGTTTATCCGTTTATAGTGTGTTAGTGGGGAACGAGACTCCCAAAGCCAGCTATTTCGCTGGCTGCTTTCTGTCTTTGTGAAGACGGCTCTCTGAGTTAAAATGATTCTGGAGGCTGAGATGGAATAGGGTCAGTGGTGCTGTATTACCACCGGTCAAACCACATGCGTTTCTTACTCAGGGCGTGCTGGAGCAGCGTGTTCTAATCAGCTAGCTAGCTCCCATCTTCTGACTCTGCTCAATAAAAGGTGGGGGGGTGGGAGGTGCAATCTTATCCGCAAAGGGCCGGTGCATATGCAAATTTTTGGGATGACTGTTAAAACCCAGGTGTGAGGACTCTTCAGCCAATCAGTCCTCTAATTAGTAATCTAATTAGGGAATTACAGCAAAAACCCGGGCACACAATGGTTCTTTCTGAATAAGATGGCCTACCCCCGCACTAGTTATTTATTTAGTCCAGGGGCAGGGAACCTGATCAATGGAGAGCCGGTGCGGGGTTTTGGGATGGCCTCTCAATCAGCCAATAACAGTGGATTCCAAGGACTGGAGTTGAGAATCGCTGCTTTATTATTGGCTGACTGAGAGGCCATCCCATAAACCTGCACCCACACCGGAACTCCATGGATCAGGTTCCCTACCCCTGATTTAGTCTTTGAAACTCCTAAGTGGGGGCGGGGTCAAAAGTGGCTGTTTTCATAAGCAGGGCATGAGATGATACCTGCCCCAGTGGGTGGGTAGGTTAGCTGAGAGGCATAGATTACACATCTGACCTTCACACCCTCTGAATCGATTCATGGTTGGACTGTTATGTAACGTGATAAATAAAGCGTGTCAACGGCAGCAGTGTGTTACTCTTGCACCAACTGAGGTGTGCTACACCCACGGCCACAGGCTATGGCAAGGGGGTGAAGGAGAGATGATGGTGGCCGTTCAGAGAAGCCAGGATTTTGCCTTTTGCCCATAATTCCTGAGGCAACTTCCTTATTCTCCTAGCGCAAGTTCAGACTACAAACACAAGCACATCAGTTTTCCATATGCCAGGATTCCTGAAGCACATCCACTCCACCACTGTCCTTATTGTCCCATATGCATGTGCCTCTTGTGACCCTGCAGTTGTTGTGTCTTCTCTGGTGACGTGACCTGAACGGCGGAGTGCAAAGCAGGGCGTGTGGGAATGGCGGCACAATTTCCCTCCTTCCAGTGCCTCTAATTATCTCGATGGATACTGACGGGAATGGTGGCTTGTTTAATTTTCACAGTGAGTGCTAAGGGAGGGGGGTGGGGGTGGGGGGTGTCACCAACGGAGCCTCTTTGGTGAGTCAGTCAAGGACGATCCACAGACACCCGGCTCCTTTCAGAAAATGCAGATGAATCTCTCTCCTCTGAGATGCTGTTAATTATTAATTCCCTCTATTTCGCTCAGGCCTTCATGCTTTGTGGTGGCATTTCGACTGCCTGTGCAATGTTCTCCACCTTACCTGTGCCTGTGTAGTACACTGTGAACTTGAGTTCATCAGCAAACAGTGCAGGTTCTTGTCATATAAATGAAGCCCCATTAGAGTTGCCCATGTTCCTCCTGGGAGTGACACCCTATTAGAGTCACCTGTGTTCCTCCTGTGAATGATGCCCTGTTACAGTTGCCTTTGTTCCTCCTGTGAGTGATGACCTATAGAGTCGCCTGTGTTCTTCCTGTCAGCGACATCCTGTTAGAGTCGCCTGTGTTCCTCCTGTAAGTGATGCCCTATTAGAGTCGCCTTTGTGTCACCTGTGAACTACGCCCTATTAAAGTCGCCTGTGTTCCTCCTGTGAGTGATGCCCTATTAGAGTCACCTTTGTGTCACCTGTGAACTATGCCCTATTAGAGTCGCCTGTGTTCCTGCTGTGAGTGATGCTCTGTTAGAATTGCCGGAGTTCCTCCTATGAGTGACACTTGGTTAGAGTTGTCTGTGTTCCTTCTGTGAGTAACGCCCCATTAGAGTCACCTGTGTTCCACCTGTGAATGACACCTTGTTAGAGTCGCCTGTGTTCCTCCTGTGAGTGATGCCCCATTAGAGTCGCCTTTGTTCCAACTGTGAGTGATGCCCTGTTAGTTGCCTGTGATCCTCCTGTGAGTGATGCTCTGTTAGAGTCACTTGTGTTCCTCCTTTGAGTGATGCTCTGAGTCACCTGTGTTCCTCCTGTGAGTGACGGTCTGTTAGAATCCTCTCTCTCCTGATGCCAGTGTGTCATCTTTGAAATTCAATCATCATCTGCATCTACGGCGTACATTTCTCACCCCCACTTGGGGACGTGGGGGTGGCTTTGATCTAAAATGAGATCAAAATAAACTACAGGCTGATTAACATGAAATGCTGGGATGGGCTATGATTACAATAGGAGCGGTGGGGTAAATGGCAGCTCTAACACAGCACGTTTGTTTTATAGAAAAAGGCTGGTGAAGCAAGCAGGGATGCCTTAATGCTGGGCTCCTGTCATGACAACAATGAAACATGGAAAGGAATTGTGTGGGGATACCTGATACCCTTCGTGCGGGAGCGAGTTTGGTGACATTCAATAACATTCAAACCCCTCAGCAACCTTTTTCCAATGAAACAGGGAGAGCAAGGGCTCCAACAGGACACAAACGGTGGCAACCTTTATTGAAGTTTGTCTGAAGCCATGTAAGACTAAATTTGGGTGCAACTTTGGATGAACTGCAGTGTGAAGTAACTGAATTAAACTGGAATGAGCTGAATGAGGCTTGTCACGGTCGGTCCATGGTCCGTCCAGAACTTCCTTTTTATATACAAATCATCCGGGTGCTGCTAAAGGGACTGTGGAGGTGGTATTTGGCTCAGCAGGTTAGGTCACTGTACCTCTGACCAGAAGGTTGTTAGTTCAAATCCCATGACTGACAGAATGATGGCTGGTGGGGGCTCGAGCAAAAAAGCTCCAGGGATTAGCTGACCTTGCTGTCTCAATTATATATCGTTTTGGATAAATAAATAATATGCAAAAGGAAGTCAGTGTGCTATGATTATGAAAGCTCTGTGTTACCGGCTGTTTGTAATACCACTGACTATGAAAGAAGGAAAAAGGCTGTCTTTCATTTGGGTGAAAATCATTATCGGACATATCCGCGTTTTGTTAATGAACATCAGCGTTTACAGTACTAATTAAACCTTTTGTTTTGCCATTTATGTGCAAATTTCAGATCCGGGACGAGCAGAGACACATCTGTAACAAACAGCTGTCACAACATGCCATTTTTTTTGTTTTTGACAGGATCTCAGTGTGGCCAGTAGACAGGCAAGGCGGAGTCTGTAGGCAGGGATGCTGAGTCTCTCATGAGAGGAGCTAACCTTAAATAACCACTAAATAGCCACTGCCCTTTTGCTGTGGTGACCGAGACTCAAAGGCATTGCTACAGGACTGATCGCTTTGGAGGGAAATGGTAGCAAGTGAAAGACTGCAATCATATTTGGGGAAGTGGGGAGAGCGTAACATAAACGATAAACAAATTACATTTGGTAGGTATTTTTATATCATCTAAAAAAATCAAGCAATTAATTTGGGCCCAGATGTTTGAGGGCGCCTCTCTATTCAAAGCGCCGGCGAGACGATCGTGCCTAGCATCTGTCAGCGGCGCCGTGCGCCTCATCGTTCGCTCTTTATCTCCCCCTTTCTGCGAAATTACCGGCTGTCACTTAAAGATCAACCAGCTCACTTTTTATATCATAAAAGGCAATTAGCTTATGGGTCGGCGGCATTATGCAGGGCCTTGTGGCGGGTGGCGGGGTGACAGATGGCTGAACGTGGTGCCACTGAGCTGGGTGCGGACGCACTGACCAGACGCGGATTAATCACCGCCGGGCCACGCTTGGACTGGCCGGCGGAACCACCAGGACTCTCATCACGCTTGACGGGCACAACTCGCCTGCTAGGGGGCGGTAGTGTTTCAGGACGCCAAATAAATTACCCTCTCTGGCTATTTAATAGGACAGGGTGATCTCCCTGGTAGCAATGGGTCACATGATCATCCTGTCACCAATGAACTGCATCATAAGATGCAGGTGGAGCTCAGAGTGAGGGATGCAGTTGCAGTTTTGAATTTTTTTGAGGGGCACAGCATTATCTAGGGGGGCTGGGAGCGGGATCTGAAAGCTAAGTTTATGATTGGGTGGACTGGGCCCACTCTTGCCCCCCATGAGGCTGGCCTGTGAGGTTAGAAGATAACTGGGATAGGGGAAACCAGGCTACACCCAGAGGTGGAGGGTGGATGGGTAAGAAGAAGAAGAAATATAGGGGCAGACCCGTCAGCTGTAGGGTGGCCGAGGTCACTGGCAGCTTATTACCCCAGCGAGCGCAGCGGTGTGACCCGATACGGGTTCACATGTACGGGGCCGTTCTAGCAGAACTTTTGGGATGAGATCAAAAGAGAACCGAGCAGAGAGGAGAGATGGGACCCGCTACCGGGACCCGCTGCTGGGACAGGTATCTGTCTGGGGCGTTATCTTTCATCTCAGCACGACACAGAAGCGGGACAAGTGAACGGAGAGATGGAGCGAAGGAGATGGAGGGAGAGGGATGCGCAGTGCTCCGGGGAAATGCGTGCCGAACATTAGACAAAGAACAAACGTGATTTCCTGATGAGAAACAAGCTCGTTAACCAGACTGCTAGACGACTCGCAGTTTACATCTATTGCTAGTTTTTCAGTGTTTATAATCGCACACTTTCATCTTCCCCGCCATGTGTTTACCCGGCATGCTGGAAATGGAGATCTGTCCCGCATGGGACACCCCCAACTCCATGAGGGGGTGCACACAGCCATCGGGATCCCTCCCTCCCAGTCGGCCAGGGATGATTCTAAGATCTTTTAAGGAGGGGGGGGGGGTCATAAGACGGGCCTTAATTCATACAGAATGGCCAACCTTATCATTAACAAATGATATGTTTTGAATCAATGAGTGACAAGAAAGGGGGCACTCCAGGGGCCAATCAGCTTTCAGCTGGGGCCAGTGCCCCAGTGGCCCCGCCCCTGTACACACTGCTGCAGTTGGCTGAGATAGTATCATGCTAATCACTAACCTCCAGCCTTTAGGTGTTTCATCCAGTAGAACACAGTCTCTGTTTGGGCAAGACATCTGAGCGCCAGGAAACAAGCAAATCCTCGACTCTCCTTTCCCCTAAATCCACGTTTTATACTCAAAGAAAAGCTGAGGCCTAACTCCCTTATAGTTTTTGTTATAGAAATGGGCAACGTGCGAGAAGGAAATCGAACAATATCTCCGAGGGAGTGCATCACCATGCAGGATCAGAGGGAGATCTCCGTGAAGCCACACGGCGGCGGAGGCTAATCCTGCCATTATTAACGATGCGGAGCAGGCCTCACCTGCGCAGAAAGCAGCTGACCCGTCGCCAAGGAAACGCTAGGGTCAAAGGCCATTTAAAGCAATTTTTGAACGCGATCTTATGGGGATGGGAGAGATAAAGAGGAATGTAGCTGAATTCCTTGTTCTGAGGGAATAGTAATATCTGATATTTTCTGAATCTCATGCTGGCGGGTTGCATGATGATCTAGGGTAACTCTGACTGCCTGTTTTTCACAGTATTGTTCTCTAATTCTCTCAGTATTTTCCGAATACTGTGTTCCTGTTGTAAATGTATATATTCTGCTTTTCTTGCAGGAGAAGGCTGAATATAAGGGTTGGGTTCTTGGTTGTGATGATGACACACACGAGTGTTCCATCATTTCTATATCCACAGCACACATCAGGAACCCCGTTCTCACTTCTCGGGAGGTACCGATGACTAGATCCTGCCAGCCAATAAAGTTTATATGCATCTGACAGGCCAGCCAGTCCTGTGCTCTTATCTGGGCTCCGCCTTCCAGTGCCATAATTAGTTGGAGTAACATCTTCAATGGGATTCCAGCTCACCATGCCGCTGGTTCCTGTCCAGCAGTGGTGTTTATCACCACTCAAACCACGCAATTAATTAGGGCCCTTGGGATTTGGCTCACAAGCAGTCACTACACTGGGGCCTGAAGTGACTTCTTGAGTGAAGCTCCAGAAAGATCAAACCTCGGGCCTGTATGTTCCCACCTCTTTCAGGCCTCGGAGTAACACTACCTGAGGCACGCTTTCGCACTGAGCCCTGACAAATCTCCGTGGCCCGCCTTGCTTTCGCTTAGCCCCATATTCTCGTGGCTTCATGCGGGACGGCCCATAATTATGCCCCTATAAATAAATTTTACCAAGCATGTGCACAAAAGCCCCACAAAGAGGCAGATCCTGCAGTGAGCACGGATGCCGAAATGCATGAGCAAATATCACATTACAGCTGCATTGTGGGCGTTCAGCAGCTTCCTCAGGTGTAAAGGAAATCTCATTCGCTATTAGCCAAGCCTGTCCTTGGGGCTCTTCTGAATGGGCACCTCGTGAAAGGGGGAGTTTAAGAAGAATAATCTCCAGTGAACACGTCCTTTTCAATTTACCATCCTAGAGACAACATATTCCCTTGCTTTATGCTTAACAACACCATGTTGTGTAACACCTGTCATGGAGATTCAGGCAGTGCAACCAACAAAGTGTGTATTAACAGTATATTAGGGAAGATGGGCATATTGAAGCAGGTCCAATATGCAAGCTCCCCCCCCCCCCGAGTGCCCCCCCCCCCCGAGTGCCCCCCCCCCCCCCCCGAGTGCTCCCCCCCCCAGGATAAAGATGTAGCGCTTTTTAGTTTTGCCTTTTTTGGGAATGTTTCTTCAGTCGATGATTCCAGACCACAATCTGACAAAACTGCAATACAGATAAAAGCTTATGACAAATAAAACAGTCTCTGTGCATTACATTCCTTAAATAAAACAGTTGAAATCCTTTCACAACATCTGTTCATCTCCTCATAACAGGATTTAATGATTGCTTTGGCTGTGTAGATTATTTTCCTAGTAAAATGCAGTATGACATAACATACCGAGAAAACACACACAGAGGGTATTACAGCCATCGATCAATCAATAAAACAGGTTTCATCTAGTATAGTGCACTTTTACAAGCAACTGTGTCGTGACACTTCATGCGGGATTTACGTCCTAAACGCCAATACTGAAAAATATTTGCCAAGCTCTTCGCAGAAACTGACTGAGTGGTACTCCTGCAAGGGGTGTCTGCATGACAGTGTAAATAGCGAATTCAGTCATATACAGTATATAAAAACATCTGGGCGAGCAAACTGGAGGAAACGTACCATGGTCCTGTAATCCAAGTATTCGGGGCGGGGACAAGAAGTCAGCCAATTGGACGGCTGTGTCAGGCCATGACCTCATATCTACCTTTTATACTGCATTATATACTGATACAGATGAATACGTGCAGAAGTAAAGTCCGTTACGTAAGAAAATAAGATTCATTATGAGGATTTAATGGACTTTTATTAAATGTGAGGCAGGATCCTGCTCCCCAAGCCCATTGTACAGCTGATTACGTGTTACTGTTTCCAGTGGGGTATAATCCCGCAGCCTAATTGCAATCAAAGCCCGAAAAAGCATCACATTCCACATCCCTGCTTGATTAAACGTCATAGCCGCTCCTTTTGTTTACCAGACTCTCTGCCAAGGAACTTACCTGGAAAGCCGGGGCAATTTCTGTCCCGTAAATGAATTACATGCTCTGTTTGCGCAGAACTTTAATCACATTATGAAAAGACTCGAAAGCCAGCATTAGCACTGCTGCCGGAGTGATTCCATTATTATTTATTTCTTTTATCCGGTGTCACTTTTGCGTGCCTTCATTGAGGAGTTTTAAAAAGAATGCAGATTAATTACAGACGAATCGCAAAGCGCGACGGCACGAAAGCAGAGCTTGCAGATAATTCCTGGAAGTGATTCACACCCACAAGATGGAGTGGAATGGGAGGAGTCTCCATCGCATCTGTGTCACTCTGCATGGTCACATCGGCACCTCAAAAAGGGTCTTTTTAAGCCCCGAAACGTCTCTTCTTCCTTTCCCCAAACATCCACCTGAGTGGAACCGCTCGCTGTCTGTTTTGTTGCGTTTGGTCCTCGGCGAATCGCCTAGTGTGCGACCGGCCTTCAGAGAGTTTAAGCTTCCCGCAGTGCCCCCTGTGGCCCAATTATTCGATGCAAGAGCTTGCTAGGCAGCCGAAGCATTTTCCCTCATCTCCGTAGCAGTAAACGCAGAGGTCAAAGGTCACAATGAGACTAAGCAGCGCGTTTCTCTATATATCTCTCAGTAAAAGACCATATAAACTGACAGTAGACTGCACACTTTATGGTCCTGAGGTCCTACATCACCCCGGGCTCATTTCCTCCACTCAAAAGTACGATCAGTCATGTGAAAGGCCACAAACACCTGTGGTTTTACACGAGCCGTCACGTCAATTCTGTAATTCATGCCACGTGTTCTGCTCTCTGGAGTCTGCAGCATGTGCACGCATCAGACGTGGATGCTGGTGTGCTGCCCTCCCCAGGTCGCAGGTTTCTAAATTGAGTGATAAAAGCAGAATAAGAATCACTTTGAAGGGATGCACCTCAACCGAGAGGGAAATTGGAACAGCAGGCCATAACCAAATATTGTAGACCACAGGGTGGACCAGCCGGCACGCAGCATCAGGTAAACGCTATATAACACAGACTTGCAGAACGTAAAGTTAACCAGTTGGCACACAGTATCTGGTAAATTTTATATAACGCGGAGTGGTTGGATACAGAGTGGACCAATCAGCTTGCAGCATTTGTTCGTAGATTAAACCATTTATCTTTGTGTTTGATGCTAGACGCATTTATGAAAACAGTTTGCAATCAATAAGGTATCAGAGTCACTTTGAACATATGGAGATAAATGACTCTCGACAGGCCACACAAACGGTTCAAAGTCACCTCGCTGTGGACGGTCAGAGCATATGATGATTTTCTGTGGTGACAGCAGGGACAGAATGGTCCGCCTACGAACCCTGGCATGGAAACCAGACAAGTCCATCAGTCCATCGGTCCGTGCACAGCATTGTTTCTCATGGCCCTGCCTCCCACCTGATTGGCTGGCTGTGTGGGCACGTCCTGAGTGACAGCACCCATTTGCTACCTGTCCATCACGGGGAGTCAGATGACCACATGTATTTTGCATACTGTTTTCTTTCCTTTTCACACCCGATCCTTGTTGTCCCATGGTGCGTGTTATCGTGTTGAGGCTGGGCTGTCAGGAATTGCCATGGCGATAAACAAATCACCCTCAGCATCGCTGGAAATGTTCGTAATTGTCACAGCGGTGGTGACACAGCCCCAAATTTCAGAGCGGCACTAAAGCATCCAATTAAGGGGGACAAACTAGTGTTTAAGCACTGTCACCTAACCTGCATGTGGGCTCCATGAGTAGTGAAGATGGGCCCTTGTGCAGCACTTTGCCAAGAGCACATTAGCACGTTAGCATGTCGGCTCATTAGCACGTTAGCATGGCGACTCATTAGCACGTTAGCATGGCTGTGAACCTGCTACCACAGAACCCCTGCCTCCCTGAATAGTGATACCTAACCTGTGTGGTACATAATGTTGGAGGGAAACAAGGTGGGGGGGGGGGGCAGAGTCAGGTGGCCGTCGATGGGGTGGGAGGGAAGTGTGAGGGCGGGAGACGGTCTGCTGAACACTTCCAATATCTCCGCTCCTCCTGTGCTTGGCGGGAGCCGGGGGACGAGCGGTCAGGAGTGAAATGAATTTGGCAGCGTCGTCTGGGCTCTTAAAAGCGGCCAGCAGCAGGGTCACAGTTTATACCACCTCCTGGAGGACGGGGGGGGGGGGGGGGGGGGCGGTGGAGAAGTACAGAGAGAGAGAAAAATGCCTCCTAAGGAATGTGGGCCATTGGGTGGGGTTCAGCGGGAAAACCTGGGCAAAGCAATCAAGCCCTGCCTCCTTACCCTGCTTATAGCTGGCTAGCTGCCCAGAGTGGGTTTACATTTCCACTGTGATTGGCTGATTGTATAGCCCTGGGTGTTGATCTAATTATGTTTTCACTGTGATTGGCTAATCGTATGCCCTGGGTGCTGTTCTAATTATGTTTCCACTGTGATTGGCTGATCGTATGGCCCTGGGTGCCAATCTAATTATATTTCCACTGTGATTGGCTGATTGTATGGCCCTGGGTGCCAATCTAATTATATTTCCACTGTGATTGGCTGATCGTATGGCCCTGGGTGTTTCATGTAATTATGCTTCCCCTGTGATTGGCTGATTATATAGCCCTGGGTACTGATCTAATTTTGTTTCTGCAGTGATTCTGCTGATTTCTACTTCTTATATTTCTGTAGCCTTCAAATGATAAAGTGTACCGAAAAGTTTGACAGATTGTCGGCCATTTTACATCAACGGAACGCTGATAACACAAAGCTCACGTGACCCACATGTGTCGCTGTGATCTCCCTGGGGGGGTGTAATCCTTCGCCCTTCCTTCAGGGGGGAGCCACTCCCTTTTTACTCTTCCTCATTTGTCCCGTAAGACCAACTTCACAGTAAGATGGATGGTGGTCGTCTCTTCCCATTACCACCACGAAGGCTACCCTCAGGGGTACCGAGCCCCTGCCCCTGGATCCGACAGCCCCAGCAAAGCCACGCCTGGGTGGCTTCCATTAAGCTCGTCACATCTGCTTAGCTGGCTCCTCCGTTACCCTTACCCAGAAGCCCCCTCACGGGGTTCACCCCAAACAGCTTGTCCGGCGCATGGCATGACCAGGCTAATTTAATATCGAGGATGAATGTGCCCGGCTGACGATGACGCTTCCTCTCAGTAAACACAGGGGGAGAATAAAGGCATTTAACAGCGCAGTAACCACACAATCACCATGAAGCACAACACAAAATGGCCGCCACTTTATCCAACTGGTACTTGGCTGTCCGTCACTTTGGCACGGCAAAGAGGAGCCGATGTCCTGTAAACTGGCTTCTTTTTTACTGGTCCGGCAGCATATGGTTGGAGCAGGCAGCAGTGTTAGCAATGTAGAAAATTCCGGAATACCTCGGTGACCAAAACCTGTCAAGTTCTGGTGGTTGGTTATGAGTGTAGCACCCTGCTATTGTATCATTATCGGGGGCACAATCCATTCTGAGAGAGGGAATCGGGGGAGTTGGGGGCTCTGTGTTGGGCACCTGCCCTAGTTACTTGGCAGAGGTGGAAAGTTCAGAACCACAAAGTAAAACTCCGGACTAAGATTTTGCTTCAACCACGCTGTTGAGTTATAAAGAGGCATAGAGTAGCTTGTTAGTTTAAACAAAAACAACTAGATTTTTACTTTCTGCACCTGAACTATCCACCTCTGTTCCCTGGGCCTATGGTAACTTTGTTGCCACCATGCCTGAGGTGGTTTCCACGTGAGCCCAGCCAAGTGGCCACACTGGGTTTTGTTAGTGTGGTGAGTTTCCTGACCCCATCCAAAATTCATCTGTCCCTCAGCCAAAAAAAATGACCCGTAAATCCAGTCGGCTATGGATTGCTCCATTCTGGTTTGTGCCTGTGATTTTCTGAGTGTTTCACTGTAAAATCCTGCCGTGATCGCCCAGAAACACCTCCTTTCTCTATCTTCCAGTTCACCCATCCACTCCCTCTTTCTGATTCCACTTGCACATGTTTAACGGATGAACCCCGTACAGAGACTTTACTGACAATGAATCGGGATGTAGAGCTTCTGTGTAACGAGGGCTGCATTTCTCACAACTGGCATTCGGAGGCGCTCTGAGACACACGAGATAACACACAAAATAATCTGTATAGAACCATTTTGCGAGAGCGACGCTTCAGGTCTCGGCGTAATGACAGTGATGTGATCTGTAATCTCGCCTCAGAACCAATCTCGTGCTTTTCATTGGCTTTCCTGAGTAAAATCGCGATGATCGCCTTCAAGTCGAACGCCGGGTGAGGCTAACAGAGCGGCAGGAAGTGACAAACCCACACCGGACATGATGGGTGCTTCCGGAAGGTTTCCTATACGTTGGCAAGCACACATCTCACAAAAAGCCATTTATGGGGCTCCACTCAAAAAACTTCGAGTGTCCCCCAGATATTTCAAAAACTTAATATATAGCTAGGAAGTAAGTCAAAAGATTGCGGCCTTTTCTCAGTACTCACGTCCGTGCCATTTCCAGTCCAAAGACTGTCGCTGACTGGTTAGCAGATATGCTGCTTCAGCATCTCCTAAAAACAGGAATGTGCTTATTTAATATTTAGTGTAGTGACTGTTTGTAGCCAACAGGGAGTCCATGCAAACGCGGCTGAAAGTGGAGGGAACGGCAACACAGTGCTACATGCAGCCCTACAGAAGGTACCGGAAGGGGGCATCCAAGTTGGAACAAGTGAGCTTGTTTTTTTTTTAAGGAGTCATAATGTTGTGATGACTTGTCCGTGTCCCGTACGTGTGTGATTTGCTGGGCTCTGAGAGTGGACGGGGGGAGGGGGACGGGGGAGGGGGATGGGGGAGGGGGATGGGGAAACAGGCTGCCTGCACCCTCCCTTCTCCGATTACTGACTGTTTATCTCTTCCTGTATAATCCCAGGAATGACAGGAAAATGCCCCATTAATAGCACCTATAATAAAACTGCACCCCTCCACCACCCACACAAACAGTAATGATATGAATGGCTGCTTTCATACCTGCTCTCTCCTCAGGGGAAGAGCTGATGATTTGAGGTAAAAGACAGCAGTTAATCTAACTGTGTTGGTGGAGGCCTGTCATTGTTAGAGCAGGAAGTACTGTACTAACTGTATCACAGTCACTAATCACTGTACTTTACTATCACTGTCAGTAATCACTGTACGGCACTAACTGTATCACTGTCACTAATCACTGTACTGTACTATCACTAAGTGCTACTAACCGCTGTCCTGTACTGTACTAACTGTATCACAGTCACTAATCACTGTACTGTACTATCACTGTCAGTAATCACTGTACGGCACTAACCGTATCACTGTCACTAATCACTGTACTGTACTATCACTAAATGCTACTAACCACTGTCCTGTACTAACTGCATCACAGTCACTAATCACTGTACTGTACCATCACTAAATGCTACTAACCACTGTCCTGTGCTGTACTAACTGTATCATGGTCACTAATCACTGTACTCTACTAACTGTATCACTGTCACTAATCACTGTAACTGAAGTAACTGTATCACTGTCATTAATCATTGTCCTGTACTGCACTAACTGTATCACGGTCACTGATCACTGCACTAACTGTATCACGGTCACTAATTACTGTACTGTACTAACTGTATCACGGTCACTAATCACTGTAATGTACCAACTGTATCACCATCTGAAATCACTGAACTGTACTATCACTGTCAGTAATCACTGTACGACACTAACTGTATCACTGTCACTAATCACCGTACTGACACACAGGGAGGTACACTGACACACAGGGAGGTACACTGACACACACACACAGGGAGGTACACTGACACTCACACATACGCACAGGGAGGTACACTGACACTTACACAGGGAGGTACACTGACACACACACACACACACAGGGAGGTACACTGACACACACACATACACACAGGGAGGTACACTGACACACACACAGGGAGGTACACTGACACTCCCTGTGTGTATGTGTCAGTATACCTCCCTGTGCGTATGTGTGAGTGTCAGTGTACCTCCCTGTGCGTATGTGTGAGTGTAAGTGTACCTCCCTGTGTGTATGTGTCAGTGTACCTCCCTGTGCGTATGTGTGTGTGTCAGTGTACCTCCCTGTGTGTATGTGTGAGTGTTAGTGTACCTCCCTGTGTGTATGTGTGTGTGTGTCAGTGTACCTCCCTGTGCGTATGTGTGAGTGTCAGTGTACCTCCCTGTGCGTATGTGTGAGTGTCAGTGTACCTCCCTGTGTGTATGTGTGTGTGTCAGTGTACCTCCCTGTGTGTATGTGTGAGTGTTAGTGTACCTCCCTGTGTGTATGTGTGTCAGTGTACCTCCCTGTGCGTATGTGTGTGTGTGTCAGTGTACCTCCCTGTGCATATGTGTGAGTGCCAGTGTACCTCCCTGTGTGTATGTGTGAGTGTCAGTGTACCTCCCTGTGTGTATGTGTCAGTGTACCTCCCTGTGCGTATGTGTGAGTGTCAGTGTACCTCCCTGTGTGTATGTGTGAGTGTCAGTGTACCTCCCTGTGTGTATGTGTGTGTCAGTGTACCTCCCTGTGTGTGTGTCAGTGTACCTCCCTGTGTGTATATGTGTGTGTGTCAGTGTACCTCCCTGTGTGTATGTGTGTGTGTCAGTGTACCTCCCTGTGTGTGTCACTCACCGTCTCCTGTTCTTCTCCTCTGTTGATTGGATTTCTTCTGCCTGGCCCTGCTGTGCATATTAATTAGGCAGAGCTGCGACCCACAGAGATCCAGATCACAGCAGGAGTGCGTGTCTGGGAGCTGAAAGCGGGCCCAGCTCCCCCTCCTGCTCCTATAGGTGTCACTGGTGCACTGTGCTCCGGTGGAACGTGCTGCAGTGCACCCTGGGAACTAAGCGCGCACAGGTGAGGGACTGTCGAGGATACAGACAGGAAGCGAGAACGTCGGGTAATTTGCAGTCACATCGACAGGCCTGTGCAACGTGGCCTAAAACGTGGCACAGCTGGTCGCAGTGTTTAGAGGAGAAGGTTTCCTTGAACCTGCGGCGCGGAGGTCATGCCTCCTTTAAGCTTCCCTGGAAGCCAGCCCCTAACATCACTGGCTGAAGTCACAGCAGAGAGAAGATCAGGGAAGGGGGAAGAGGAGAAGGAGGAGTGAAAATATAAAATGCCAGTGGCAAACGGGAGCGCTCTGTAAAAGAGAGAGACTGGGTGATTAATGATGGGGTCCTGAGGGGTGGGGGGGACCAGACGGGTGTGCGTGCGGGGGGTGGGGGGGTGGGGGAGTGGTGGGTGACAGCTGAGGATAAGAGGTGAATGAATGAGAGGGAGAGAGAGAGGCTGAGGCAGGGATGATTCTTCTTCAGAAAAACCCACCTTACCTCATGGGAGTGAGAGAGAGAGAGAGAGAGAGAGAGAGAGAGAGGGAGGGGTGGGGGTTGAACCCACCAATGTGAACCCATATCCACCTGTTATTGTCTGCTAAATAAATGTAAATTTACTGATATTGTTATTAATGTTAGCTGTATTACTGTTGTGATATAGTTTTGTTTTTGCTCATGCCATTTCATTAATGCTATTCAATTTACCTGTGCTATTGTTACCTCCATTTTGCTTATCAGTTTATAACGGTAAATTCTTCTGGCGCTGCAGTTAATTGTGCCAATAAGGTGTCAATGAAACTGAAATTGAAGTTTAAATTGACGATGGAAAACAGAGAGAGAGAGAGAGAGAGAGAGAGAGAGAGAGAGGATTGGGTCAGGAACGCAAGAGAGTGGTGATGCTCAGAGGGATGAAGCAGTGGAGCTGACAGGCCTGCCCCCCCAGCTCAGGACTCATTCATAACTAACCAACATGCACCTCCCTACAGTTAACCACGTAACCGGTAAATGCTCATAATAGCTAACCATCCCCGCAGGTGACTCTGCAGATGACATCAGAAACAGCCTTGGGTCAGACATACTCAGAGCAACCACTGGAGCGCCTCACCCTGGTGGACGGTGGAATTGCAGCTGGACATGCCTGGCCAGCCTTCATCTGGGCCCCGATGTGGTTGGGGTGGTGCATTTCAGGCGTGGGGCGTGTGTGGGCATGTGCAGGACTGAAGAGGGATGACGCCACAGCCTAATGCAGTGACATCCCACAGAAGAGAGTATTTATCCGAGCTCACGAGAGACTCTTATCGGGTGCATTAATCAGCCGTTTCTCTGGGAGACAGCTTCCTCCCCCCATCTCCCCCCCCCTCCCCCCAGGACTTCATTTCTCCCATTTCAATCCAGTCCTTAGGGGGTAAAGTTTTTAACAAGATGTTATTGCTGATATTCTTGAAGAGCCATTAATCATAATAAATCCTTATTCTGGGTAATTAATTGTTGTTTTTGCCATGCTAGGGCAAGGACTGCCTGCTTTTGTGACCACACTGTCCCATCTGGCCGCCTCCCCCCACGCACGGGGACAGGTGATGAAAGGTGTTTCACCAAATGGAAAGGGATTGATCGATTGCTGGGGGGCATGGGTATGAGCGGAAAAGGGCATCAAGCCCAAACATACACGGATTGTATGCCAAGGGGGCACTTCAGGCTTGAGAGGAGGGGAGCACCAAAAAATACCGGCCTCAGGCGGTGATGTAGGGGCTGTGGTCACTGCGATGAAGGGGCTGTGGTCACTGCAGTTCATCCCCCGATTGGCTGCTTCGGGGCTGGGGTGTGGTGGCGAGGGGCTGGTTGGTCCCTTCTGGGTGGTCGTTCTCATCGCATCACAAGACGCATATGCAGTACCTGTATTAAGTGGGACACAAGGGGCTGCCGTCGGCATGGGCTGTGCATCAAACCTGGAGCCCCGCCCCCTCCACAGAGCCCCGCCCCCTCCACAGAGCCCCGCCCCCTCTGAGGGATCCACTCAGGCTGTGGAGTGAGATGACAGAACAAAAAATTCTGCCAAAATGTGCTCCCACGTCCCAGAAATAATCTGGGATTATCCATCTTCAGACAGCCATCGGGTTAGGGGGCTAGCTGGCGGTAACACAGTGACAGGAAAACTTTAGCCACACTGTCTTCGGGTCCCCGGCTTCACCATTACTAGCTCCTTACTGCTGGCGAGACTGAAGCAATTTTGGACGCAGCACTGACATCCAAATTTTTCTCTAATTTGTCTGAGGAACATGACATTGGGTCAAAGCATTCCAACTTCCCATGCCGAGTGACGGACACCCTCCCCATCACCGCAGGGTGGGGATGAGCTAAGTTTTAGCATGACATAGCTGTATGTCATGTAGGCTCATAGGAAATGGGATTTCACAGCTTGTGGTGGCTGGACTCCGTCGTCTGGGTGGGGTCTGGGCGTTAATATCATGTCCACTTTCCTAAGGAACGGGAACTTCGGATTAAACAGCTAGATAGTGACTGCGGTGCTCTGCAGTTTGACCATAGGGGGCGCCATGGATGGCAGGGACAGAGCTCATTCTTCATGGTGGTTTCCTTGGGAAGTCCTCCTGTGATTAAATTCAGCATTTGCCTCCTAGGTATGGACGGGACCTACATCACACATACAGACATGCACCCCCCCCGCTTCGCTGCACTCGGACCTGAGCGTTAAAGAGGCTCTTTAACTTTTCCCTCACGTGATGGAGGACCAAATCGCAGCCCCTAACGGGCCAACACACATTGTGAAAAATGGCCACCCTAACCCCATAGACATCCATTCAAAGTCCAACGGCAGCATCATCAGCGGCCAATCACGTCCGTGCCATTAAAGCACCCTGCTCTGGTTACGGATCGGCACGGACTCCTGGGGAAAAGCAGTTTACAAGATGGCCACCTCAAGCTTGCCCTCCTACAGGACTGTGTTTGTCTCCTGCGTTTATTATGGGCTGCTTCCAAGGCACTAGATGCCACGGCAACAACTACTCTATTAATATCCAAATGGCACTTCAATTTGGATTCTTTTCCCTCGCCCTCCTCTGGGAGGTCTTCCTGTGAGAAATGCGTTCTATTCCCCCTCGATCTGCACACCATACTCCTGGCGATGAGGGGAAGATAACACCGGGAGATAAATATCCCACCAAGGACACTCCCCTCTCCCCAACTCGATGCCTATGAACAAGGAGGAGAGGAATGGCAAGTTAAAAATATATGCATGTGGGGGAGGGGGATCAGGCTACGAGCAGGATGATCCCACTGCTTCTGTGTGACATGTGACTATCTCTCCTTGAGTATCTCCAGCAGACCCCCACAGGTCAAAGTCACTTTTAGGTTTTCAGGTTAAGCTTTTTGCTCAAGGGTACGAGAGCATGACCCACCTTCATGACGCGATCAGGAACCAGCCCTGACGTCTGCATCCCAAACCTAATCACCAGGTAGCGTGATGATCCAGGCCAGCACACTGACATTTATCTATTTATAAATGAAACTCAGGGACTGGCATCAGATGATGAGCTGGAGCCTTGGTATGGATAGTCATCTGGGAGCCTGGTGTGATGTTTCTCTGCTGATTCAGAGCTCGAGTGATGGAAGTCTCCGGAAAAGTCAAACAGGTCCGAAACCGAGGCTCTCTGACAGCTTGGCTGGATAACAAGCGCCATCTTTCTCCCTCTCACACCTTGAGACCGCCTCATCTGCTGAAGGGGACTCACTCCTCATTCCCAGGTTTGTGGGGATCGGGAGAGTCAAGCAGCCCCCCCCCCCCCCGTTGAGGGTGAGGTCAGAAGTCTGTCGCCGTTCCATGCCGCTGTGCTTTGGACGTTGAGGCGAATACGAAAACCAGTTTGAAAAGATCAACCTCATCAAAAGTCATCAAGGCTTTGGGTGAGGCAAGGGTCTTCTGGCGCAGATCGCGTGCAGTAGGGGGGCACGCCTCCGCAGCCGGGCCCGTCCACGTGTCGGGACACGCGAGCACCTCTCGGCTCGAGGAGGCGGCCCGGCGCTCCCGGCAGAGCGGTAAGCAGTGGTGCGGGCCTGAGTCATCACCACTGAAGACAGCTGCAGCTATTCTGAGAAATGTCAAATTAAGATCTGGGATTTTAGGGCTGTAACTCACACTAGCGTGCAAAACTGTTATTGGCACAGGTGGGTGGTCATTTCCCGTTATGTAATGTTACATACCTGGAATAACGTCTGAAAGTAAGGAGCTTCAAGCTGCACAACTTCAGGTAGCCAAGGGAGCTTGCCTCAGCTCCGGACCCTCTGTCTGCCTCTGAACCGTAACCTTCTGGCAGAACGGTCTGGAAAGGGGGACTGTTTCATCTGGATCTGGCTTCACCCAGAACTGATGGTGCCACACCACTGTGGACAAAGGGCACAAATAGCAAATCCTGCCAAAAAAACAAACCCCCCCCCCCCCCCTTAAAAAAAACCTCTGTGTGTTAAAACACAAGCACTAGCTGGAATAGGGAGCAAGTGAGCATTGTGTGAAGTAAATTAGATTTAGGGTCCGTATGAATACACAGAGCGTTTGGACTGTGTACACAGCTGGCTTTGTGCGGAAGCGTCCCGGGGCGCCGATCCAAGCAGGATGCCTGCCCAGCTCCGCAGAAAGATGGCGTGCGTGTGCCTCTGTGTTTACTGTGCTCAGATGGAAGAGAGAACTCAAGCCTAATATCAACAAGAAACACCTTATAGAGCCAGCTTACTGAATGAACGAGTAGTCGAAGGCCTTGGTACCCCCATCCATTGCCGGTCAACCGATTAGGTGACATGGGCAGTCCACTAGGGATGCATCTACTTGGGGGGGGGGGGGGGGGTGCTGACTTAGCAAGCCAACTACAGCATGTAGTAGGCAGGAGGTGCTGGGCTTTGACTGGCATTGCTCCCAACCCAGGTAGGGGTAAAGGTGTCGGCGGAGCTGGGAAAATGGGCGTGTCTAAGGCTAATCATATCCAAGTTATAATTTCTGCTGGGATGGTGAAATGCATTGTGGGAAAAAAACCAAGAATGGATCAGTGCACCGACGCGCGTGCCTGTGGTTCTGCACCCCGTATACTCCATTGAGATACAACAATAGGAGCGCTCGCCTCCATGGCAGCCCCAGTGTCTGCCGCAGGCTCTGCCTGTAACCGGATTGCCACGGAATAATTCCCGAGGATCGGGAAGAGCAACCAGACAATGGCGGCCTGGTACACAGCTGAGGCGGGGCTCTCGGATTAATCTGCGTCTGCTGAGGACAAACAGACAAATTGGAAGATCCGGCTGGCAGAGGCCGATTAAAGGGGCCTCACGGGGAGGGGGCTGGCTGCTAATTTGCCTGGCTGGACAGAGACGTGGAGAAACACAGCTGTGGAGGGGATACCGCATGTTAGGAAAGGCCTGTGGCGTTCGTTAGCCTGATACCTGATGTCGCTTCAGGCCCTTCAGGCTATCAGCTGACCTCAGAGAAATGCTGATCTCATCCTGGAAGTGCTTTACCCTCCTTTTCCCTGTTATTTATTTTAAACCCGGGGGCATCAGAAGGGGTGTGGCCTGAACCCCACAGCCAACCCATGGCCTATTTGAATCTAGTTGATTGACATCAAAGGAACGACATTTTTTCCTCTGCGTTAGTCATAATACGCACAACTGCTTCCACTGAAGGAAGAATTCATAAGAATCTCGGATCTTCCTGAGCCTTTCGTCTTCCTCTCTTCAACTTTCGGATTATGGGCAACAAAAACGGAAGCTGTGGCCTCAATAGACAAACTATAAAAAGCAAACATCCCTGGTTTCAGTATTACGTGTTTGTGCAGAAGAATTTACCTTTTAGCACAAATCAGACAATTATACTGATTAACTTTGATTAATAGCTGTCATTTCAGTGGCAAATGGCATTAAAAGATATATAGTTAGTTTTCCCCTACAGGGAGCACACTAAGAGGTTTATTAAAATAAAATTAAAAACTCGAAAATTTACACTCTATTTAATTATGCATAGACGACTCATTAACGCTCTATGAAGGTCACATGATTACGGGTAGCACCAATCAGCAGTGAGGACTAAGTTGCCCGGTACCGTTGTCGTCGACCCCCTCCCCGGCTGAAGCTGTTTCCCCCACTTGTAAAGTGCACAGCCCACGTAGAGCTACTCAGCATTCAGCCTCGGGAGTGCGCCCCCGCTCTGGGGGTGTCGCGGCCATCCGCAGGCAGAGCTTTGACAGGAGGAAAGCAGAGAAACACTGCAGACTCGCGGGTGAGACGGGGGCTAGCCCCGGGACAGACCCCGCGCGCGCGCGCGCGCACACACACACACACACACACACACACACACACACACACACACACACACACACACACACAAACCGCCCCGAGCGTTAAACCGTCAAACTGCGGTGTTCGCGAGCTCCCTGTTCCAGCTGCTTTAATTGATTAATCACGCAGCGCACAGTAAACCAGGTGTGTCAGCCGAAGATCATGTGTCCGCGTGCGCTGCTGGAAACAGCATGCGCATGCGCTCCTAAACATCCACATACACTGAATGAATAAAGCCGGCGGTGTTAAGTATTTCAATACGACGATTAGCCTCTTTAGTAGCTCTCACGCCGTGAGCGGTGGCTATGAATAGCCGATTAATGCAGAGTTCAATGCCAATTTATTCTGGCCCGTTTAAGTTTTTAAAAAATCCAAATAAAGAGCCCTAATCGTTCTTTTAATAACAGCTCAGACATCCGGCACCACAGCTGAAGAGCTACAGGATGTCCCCAAGCACGGGCCTCCGTTTAACGTGATTTAAACCGGGCGATTTATTCAATCAACGGCTCAATCAAAGCAAAAAAAAAAAAAAAAAAAAAAAACAAGGTTAATTAATTAGACTCTCCTGGGACGAAAACCAGCTTATTCTGTTACGCTGATTATTTATTATGCACTTAGTGAATCTTTACAAATCACCGTTTGTCAGAAAAAAAAGATCGTAGCAGAGGGCATCTTGTGAAAACCGCACGGGTTTATAGATCAGGCGCCCCCTGCTGGTCAGAAATTATGACAACCAAAAATCAAACACCTGTGTGCTATACTGCTGTCATCATCACACTTATAATCACTGGAGAGTTATGAAGTGCCTGTGTCCCGTGAAGCTTTGTGTTGCCTAGAGAGTAAGAACCCAAGCCAGTCCCATCACGCAGCAGATATGATTAGGTTTTGTACATGTCATCTGCTTCACTAATAAGATAAATCCTATATTTGCTGTTTACGCAAGTACAGTATGAGTACAGGCATATTGGAACTCTTCTCTTCCCCTGCCCCATCATGGTCAGCCAATGCGCACTGCCCCTGGAGCTCAATGGCCCACAGACACGTGACTGCTTTGCTGAGTCGTGGGCTTGAGCAAACTTCCATTCGTGGGCAAAGAGATTTAGCCTGTTGAGTCACTCACTATTCCCTGGCACTGGTGGCCGCTTGGGTTTCAGCCAGTCTTCATGCTGAAGTGCACGTTCTCGCTACCCCACACGGTGACACTGGAACACACCGGAACCCCTGTGGTTTGTTCTGCAGGGCCAGACTGATCGGCACCTCCCGGTCCCTACATCCAGTATAGGGCGTGCAGTGTAGGGGTCCAGTATAAATGGTCAGAGCAGTGATTCCCAACCCAGTCCGCAGGGAACGCTGGGCAGTCCACGTTTTTGCTCCCCGAAGATTTGGGTTGGGGAACACTGTTTTAGAGGCACAGGCCATTGACTTACCTGAAAGGCATTTCAAGGGCACCGAGTTCTCTCGACATGACCTCACAAGATCAATTTCAGACCTCAATGCTCCCCCCACAAGTCACAGCACCAAACCAAAATATTACTACTACTAATAATAGGAATTTTGCCCTTAAATCATTTTGTTGCCCAATAGAACCAGTATATGTCATAATGAATCCAATCACCTGTGTTAGAGAGGCTGAGCTATGACTGTATCAAGGATAGACCTGAGAGCTGGAGGTAAGACAACAGGAGATGACATTACCCTTTTCATTACTCTGTCTGGCTGATGGTCCACATCTGCGCCCAGATGACAGAGTTCCCCTAAGGACCTTTGGGTAATTGGTACGGGAACATCTGCTCTGTCCAGCCCCAGTTTGCACGTCGAGACCTGATTGGACCCTGCTCTAGGAAGAGCCAGTGCGCTCTCACCGGAGGTTAAATGAAAGGTGCGTCCTGGTGAATGGACATCACGTCTCATGCCTCTCAGGGCCATGGTGGAGAAAGAAGTGGTGGGACGTGTTCCAATGCTGACCTGGTTTCAGCTCTGGGTCTGAAGTACAGCGGCAGAAGGGTCACAGATAAATTTAAATTAAATATCATACAGACATAGGCTGAGCTAAGTCAAGGCTCATTTGTTAGTTATTAATTCATGTGGGATTCATTTCCCCAGGTGATTTATAATTTGCTGTGTATATGTTCACACACACTGAGTGAATGGATCACCCAGGCATGTTTAAACATGCTATGATTTGCCCAAGCAATCCCGGTTCCACAGTGGCACTAAGGGGTTAATCAGAAAAACGCGACAATGTTTTCTCCACAAACACCAGTCCACCTTTGCGTGCAGCTGCTGCCTCTTCTGTCTGCCCCTCTCTATAGCAGCACGATATTGCTAAGGATTATCGGGGATTAAGGCCCTCTTTCCAGTGTACCGTGGGTGTGACCACTCAGTAGTTGGGTGATAACAGATGAATGCAGGAGTCTTCCCAGAAAGCCATTGGTGGGTGCAGGTGGGGAGAGGTTCCCCTCTGTTCCAGAGCCGGTGTTTCATTGGTGTGTCAGTCGTGCCAGTTGTCTTCAGCAGGTTCCATGGTCTCAGGCTCTGAACATCAGGCAGAGATGGTTTGAGAGCTTCTGGCAGTGCTGTCATCACTGCTGGCATGAGGGAACTGGTGCTGGTTTCGTCACTCGTGTGAGACACGTCACTGGTGGTCTATGGTGATGACATAACCTTTCCAGAGCTTTTTTGGCAACGGTGTAAACATCACAGAATGTGTCTGTTTGTCATTTAAAAGTGTTTTGAACCTGCCTGTGATTTGCGTGAGGTTTTTCCAGGAGTTTTTCCATAGATTCTTACTCGCAGTGTAAGTGGGTAGAGAGGAACATGATGTGCTTTTTTACCTGATTGTAAACCAAAGAGCATTGTCATCTGGGTTAAAGTCATTGTACATGTGTTACTGAGGTCATTTACTACAGTCTGATGTTCAGAGGAACTGGGCAGGATTAAAAACAGTCCAGGCTATGGTCAAATGTCATGCCTGGGCTCTGAGTGCCATGTTGGGGGGGTGGGGGGGTGGTACGATGATTTCATGTTGACGATATTCATCGAGGGCGATGCCAAACCAGAGTGGGGTTATAATTGCATTTCATTTGTATATGGATATTCCAGAGGTTTTTATTTATCTTGCAAGTTTGGGACTACAGAGACTGTGAGATTTCTGCTCAGATATAGCAGAAGAAGAGTCAGGAGAGAGAATGTTAAGAAAGACTGTGCCAGGGTCATTCAGAAAGACTGTGTCAGTTTCATTCAGAAAGACTGTGTCAGTTTCATTCAGAATGACTGTGTCAGGTACATTCAGAAAGACTGTGTCAGGTACATTCAGAAAGACTGTGCCAGGTACATTCAGAATGACTGTGTCAGGTACATTCAGAATGACTGTGTCAGGTACATTCAGAAGTACTTTGTTGGTACATTCATAAAGACTGTATCAGATGAATTCAGAGAGACTGTCAAATGCATTCCGAAATACGGTATCAGTACATTCAGAAAGACTGTGTGAGATGCATTCAGAATAACTGTGTTTGGTACATTGAGAAAGACTGTGTCTTGGGATGTTTTTTTCTTTTGTTACTCTGACCCATCAAATGCCATCTTTGGGTCTTGATCCCTTTCCCACCTCGAGGCCCCTGGTTCCAGAACCCGTGTCAGTATTGCATCCTGACCCTATAAGGTATTAGTCTCTGTCACCCGGCTGCATAGCTGAACCTGTGTCAGTATTGCATCCTGAACCTATAAGGTATTAGTGTCTGTCACATGGCTGTATAGCTGAACCTGTGTCAGTATTGCATCCTGACCCTATAAGGTATTAGTCTCTGTCACCCAGCTGCATAGCTGAACCCGTGTCAGTATTGCATCCTGACCCTATAAGGTATTAGTCTCTGTCACCCGGCTGCATAGCTGAACCTGTGTCAGTATTGCATCCTGACCCTATAAGGTATTAGTCTCTGTCACCCAGCTGCATAGCTGAACCCGTGTCAGTATTGCATCCTGACCCTATAAGGTATTAGTCTCTGTCACCCGGCTGCATAGCTGAACCTGTGTCAGTATTGCATCCTGACCCTATAAGGTATTAGTCTCTGTCACCCGGCTGCATAGCTGAACCCGTGTCAGTATTGCATCCTGACCCTATAAGGTATTAGTCTCTGTCACCCGGCTGCATAGCTGAACCCGTGTCAGTATTGCATCCTGACCCTATAAGGTATTAGTCTCTGTCACCCGGCTGCATAGCTGGTCTGGCAGGATTCTCTCCTCCTCCTCCTTTCTTTATGGCATGTGGAGAACCTCTTCACATTCTATCATGTATCTTCTATTTTTTCACTTGCAACAACAATGATGATAATAATTATCGTTGCTTATTTCTCAAACCTGGCAGCACAATTAGCAGTAGGCTTCCTTTCAGCAGGTGAGGCTCTTCTGATAGAGGAGGTATTGGTGTTCTGCGGCCCAAACGGTCTCCTACTCATTAGTCGCCCGGCTGGTAAGGAGAAACCAGGGATCGCCATGTGCTTGCGCTACAAGCGAAGTCATTTGCTCGGGTTTTCCGTGGTCTTGCCTTTCTCAAGGAGCAGATAAGGCTGAGCTCTGGATGGGGGTGTTCCTCCACTCCGTCTCTTTGCAATTTTTAGAGTTGGAAATGTCAAGAAAGCCCAGGAGGATGCTCTAATTGCAGTGAGTCAGTCACACTGGCGGGTAACCTCAGTGTGCGGGCCCCGATTTAATATCAACTATCTAGCAAAACATAAACAAGTGCTTTTCACAGGTATGGCTCACGGACACGTTTTCAGCTTGTGTTCTGTCAGATCACTGGGCTGATTCACTGCAGAGCTGGCCGTGTTCGTTCAATGCTCAGAACCTTCTTTCAAAATGGCCCTGTGCAGAGGCCACATATTTCCATGGGCTCCCCGAGATTTGCAGTGCCCCCACTGGCGACAGGCAGTTACTACACTAAATATTAAATAAACAAATTTCTTATTTAAGAGATGTCGAAGCAGCATGTTATACTACCCAACTAGTGAGCTATGATCTTCTGATTCTACGGGTCAGTTGCCTATTTAGTTTTTGAAACCACAGAGGAGGGTGCTGTGGGAGGTCTGAGGCTAGGGATCGGTGCCAGTAATCAGGGCGTTGGTGGATTCCTGTGAATGCCAGGAGCGGCCCCTCTCTGTTGGGCCCTTGAGCAAAGCCCTTAACCAGCAGCTGCTTCATTCTGGGTATGATGTTACTCTACATCTAGCCCTGCCAGGAGGTAGGTCTGCACAATTAATTGTAAAGAAAAAAAAAATCTGTGACCTCAATTCACACCTCCATGCGATCTCATTTCTAAATGTACAATGCAGTCCTTCTGCGTTGTATTACATCAGCTGGATCAAAACAAGCGCTCCTACTTTTTACCAGTCTCAAACACCCCATAATTCTGCATTCTCTTTAAATGGTGCTTTTCCAGCAAACCAGGTACCTTACTTTTGGTACTTCAAGAAGGTACCAAAAGTACGGTACTTCAAGGTGGTTCTCCAGTGGCGTAAAAACTGGTACTGGTGTCGAATGGTAGCAGAACACGAGGCGGGTATTTTGTACTGAATGCAAAAAATGGCTTTATATTATAAGGCTGGTCAATGTGCGATATTAATACCAACATTGCATGTTGTGCAATTCTTACATCGCTAGATTAAGATCAGGCTTCTTCTTGTCCTCTTACCTTTAATTCTGTATAGGCATCATAGTGCAGGGAGTTTAGTTTTCGCTAAAACATTTTTACTCGGTCATAGGAAAAAAATGATCAAGTTTTGAAATTTTAATTATTATTCCTTTTCAGCATTATTAAGTATATATTTGTTGTGTTTCCCTTTGCAGTTTAATGAGTGCAATAAATGTTTAAATATAAGAAAAAAAAAGTTACAGAGAATGGAAATCTCAATTCTAAGCCAAAGAATTGTGATTCGAATTTTTTTCAGAATCGTGCAGCCTTACAAGGATGTCCTCCAACATACAGGGAAATTTGGGGGTCGGAGGTAGGACTGGCGTTCCAGCCACTGGGAAGAACCCTCACACTGGTCCATTTGGACTAGTTTGGCGGTGAGGTGTCACTTGGCTCCTCACCCCTGAAGTGTTTCGTCACGTGGTGGTTGTGGCAGTGCGCTGTGACCAGCGTGTGCTCGTTACCTCTGAGGAGGGCCCCAGCCTGCCGGGACGTCCCGCGTGGGCCCTTGCTTTCCCACACGATCATTACTCAGCGCTGATCGTTATTCAGCGCTTGATGTGCTGCTGGATCGTTTCCCGTAGGTTCACACATATGCACCTTTAAACATCAATTGTAATTTTTCCTTCCAGAAATCCATAATTTAGCATCGATAATATCATCCATTTCCATGTGTAATCGCACCTGACAGTGACGTCTCACTGGAGAAATGAGAGTATGTTTAATTTGCAGCCGCTCCAGGATACGAGTCATTAATAATAGTTAAACTTTTCAATAATTGGTCTTCCATGGCACACGTATCATAGCCTGCTAATTCCCCATTGCTACCACGGTTACATCCTGCTCTTCATACGACTAATCCAATTGGTTACACTCAAATACCTCAGAAAGCTACCTGCTAATCTCTGGGACAACGGTTACTGTGTTTTTCTGATTGGTTGTCTGGGTCACATGGTACAGTCTGTGCACCATTACCCATTGTGGTTTGTGCCCCTGCCTGATGAAGACGTGACCTTCAGTCGGGAGAGCTGTGAGAGGCACAAGGCAGAGTGTCAGTGCCCATGGATGCTGCAGCCTTGCACTGAAGCCATCTATCCAAGAGCTACTGTTTCAAGCAACAGCAGCGCAACATTTAACTTTTTCTTTTTTTTTGCGCAGACACTTTTATCCAAAGCAATTAAGAAGGCAAGGTCAGTCAGACCCTGGAGAAATTGGGCATTAAGGGCCTTGTGCAAAGGCCCAATAGTGAAATAATTCTGTTGACTATGGGATTTGAACTGGCAACCTTCTGATCACAGAGTCACACACCGACATGGCATTAGGAACACCAAGATGCGTGTGACTTCCCTCCTCTCTTGTTCACTCATGGGGTCTCTGGTTCCTCCTCTGGTCTTCATATGTTCTTGTAGGTCATGGTCAGACCAAGCTGGTGAGCCAAGTTTGTGTGTGTGTGTGTGTGTTTCTAAGAAGTGTGCCTCAATCCTTGTTTCTTTATAAGTGGTAATTCCCTTAACTGTGTATGTTGAAGGTTAATTGCAGAAATGGTCTGGCCTGCAGCTGTTTGGGTTTCAACAACCGACGTGTAAATAGGAAAAAAGAAAACTTTATGTTGTTACACTGCATAACGAAACTGAGTCAATAGATAATATTCCATCCATCAATCCATCCAGCCATCCATCCATTCATCCATCCATCCATCCATCCATCTTCGAACCGATTATCCTGCTCAGGGTCATAGTGGCGCCTAGAGCCTTAATCTTTTACTGAGATATAAATATTTCTGATTGAAAGACATTATTGTTGCATTATTATTTTATTGCCTGACAGTCAGCATTGTCTCTGTGGCTCCCAGCCTCCCCTCCTGCAGCGGAAGCTCGTCCATTTCATGTCCGGGAAGGTGTGGTCCTCTCTCTGACTGATGTTTCTCCTGTGACAGGTGAATCAAGGAGGCATTATTGGTCTGGTCGAGGTTACGTGTTCTGTCTCTGAGGACGGTGGGATTTGATGGAGGCTGCGTGAGTGGTTGGCTGGGATTGATGGGCATAGTCACCAGCGACGCTCAGAATGAACATTTAATCAGGAACCTTTTAAGTGCAGTACAGCCGGAGCTGCTCACTAATTTTGTGCATAAATGATAAAGAATAAATTAGAAATGGTCTCCTGTCAGACTGATGGTGAAGCGCTTCATAAATGAATAGGAAACAACTTAAAGATCTCAGTTCTCAGGGATGTACAGTACTGTGCAAAGGTTTCAGGCAGCCAAAGGAAATGTTTAAAGCCATTTATCTGAGTAGTAAGTGTGTATATCCTCAGAACAAAAACAATTTAGCATTAGAGCATTTGCAAACTAAGGGAAACATCACAAAAATTAGTAAGAATTTTTCCTCTTCTGCAAAAAGTTACTGATATCTAGTTGAGTGGCTATATGCACACCGCTGCCGTTCAGTCTGCTCAGGGGCACCTTAGCCATTCTACGTGTCAAATTTCACCACCAGCTCACTTAATTAATTCATTTAATTAATTGAAAAAGTAAATGAAGTATTGATTAGCCATATGAGATGTGCTAGGGTTTGAATCAAGAGCTACATGGATGTACTGGGTGTACTGGATGATCGCTGGAAATCCTGAGGAGACTCTAGGGGAGATTTTTAGATGACCATGCCGACAAACTTTGAGAGACATGATATCATATGTTTTCACCATTTTCTTAGACTGCCTAAGACTTTTGCGCAATACAGCACTTATTCCCATTGGTTCCCCTCCATGGGGAACAGAACAATCCGGACCACAGTAACAGGCTGAGTCTCTGTCTGGTCTCAGAGGAGACAGTTCGAGGTCCATATTAAAGACAGAAGTGGCAGATCCACATTAAAACAGAATCTAAGGTCCTGATCTATTGTCCTGAACCTCAGCTTATTGCTCGAACTGCCTATACCCAGGTGACCCTGAACCCCCCCCCCCCCCAAATGACCTCACCAACCCCCCACCCCTGCCCACAAACATGTTCTGTCCTTGCTGCCGGTCTCCAGCCCTAGAAATAATCACTTGAGACTGACAATATTATCACAGAGATTGAGAGATGGTAGTGGAGCAGCTTGGTGAAATTGACTGTTACCCAAGATGCTCAATCCCAAGGCACCAAAGATGAGCAAAGTGCATATTGGCGCAGTCAATCCAAGCTGCGTTGTCCGTTCCCCTGATTGACTTTACATTTTTGGCACTGATCCCCATTTCCAGGAAAATCGAACATTTGTAAGGCAGCGCTGCCTGGTTAGGGCAGAAATGGCTTCAACGCCATCCAGAAACACACGCTCTGCTCTTTCTCTCCTAATTGCTTCCCTTTGCAGCCCATCTTCATCACGGTGTCACATATCATGGCTGACTCCGTACTGCCCCCCCACAAGAGAATGATAAGCAGCCCGCATGCAGTAGATTATACTTCCACCCCCCCTCTCAAACCCAGAATGCGCTTCCAGAACATTCCGTCCAGCGGGGAACGTGGTCCCGTCACTCTCCCGTCTGGGTCTGATTGAAACCGTTTATACCTCTGCGATGATTCAGACACACGCCGAAAGAGACAGGAGTGGGGGGAGGCTTGGAAGATTATGAATACCGGGCTCTGAAATCAGCACGATACCCACCCCCTCCACTCCGTTTGCCCTCATGATCGATGCAAAAGAACAGCCACTTTAATTGGGGGCTGAAGTATTTTTTTTAATGCCTGCACTCTCTTGCCAGCAGATGAGTAACTGAGAAGCAGTGCTGCATGATCGGGGGGGGGGCCCTGTTCCATCGTCGGGCGGGTCCTGCTCAAGAGCAAGGCGTCAAAAATACCGGGGGGCCATTTACAGAGCCGACCTGCTGCTTCCGGTCCGGGACAACAGGCAAACGTTAGCTAACAAGCCTATTTTTAAGGCACCCAGACAGGACAGGCCAGGCCGCGGTCTTCAGCGAGGAGCTGAGTAATAAGCCTTGGTAATAAGCTAAGGACAGGTGTGGAATAGGCAGCTCACGAGCAGCTCTGGGTCCTCCCATCCAGAGACGTGTGGACAGGGCCTGGCACCTCGCTGACAGGCATGTCCTGGGGCCATTTTGTGCCCAAATGAGCCTCTTAGAGAAGGAGAGACAGACAGACACAGGTGTAAATGCCACCCCTTCACCCCCCCCCCCCCCCCCGCCGCCAATGATGTTTTAAAGATTAAATAAAAGCTTAACAAGCAGACTCACAAGATCGTAGCTCTCCAGCTGGTTAGCAGAACACACGGCTTCAGCATCTCCTAAATAAGGAGTGTGCTTATTTAATATTTATTGCAGTGTCTGTTTGTGGCCAGCAGAGGGCCCCCAAACGTCCGGGGCCCGATGTTTATGCATGATTCGAGTGGCGGCTGAGCATGGGGAAGGTTTCTGAGCCAGCATGGGCCACCCCGCCCCTGAGGCCCAGCAATTACACATCCTGCCTGATGCTAAAACCACCCCCCCCCCAGCAACCCATCAAAACCCCGTCAGCATCGCCGCGTGTCCGCAGTGACGCTAGCAGCCTGATCAAAGGCTACAGTATCAAAGCAGGCACGAAGCTTCTTAAACATTAAAGAACTGGGGGGGAGGGCGCTGACATCCATGCCCCCCACCTGATCCTCTGGCCCGCCGATACCTGTCCGGACACCCCCCCCCTCCTTGCAGTCAGGATGGGGGCGGAGTCTTTCTTATGCCAGGCCAAAGGCCATCACTGGAGTCTTGATCTTTACAAGCATTTAACCAGCAATACCACCACGCTCCTTACTAATAAATCACATTAGCAATGCAGCTTTTTACAATATCATCTCGCTGGTTGTAAGGAAGCTTTCTCCCCACCTACAGACGCTTCTCCTCAGCAGCCTTCCCGCTGAAAGAAGATTTTATCTGTTCTGCATAAGAAATTAGTCTATTAGAGCATGCACATTATCCAGCTTAATAAGGAATTCAGCAGTTCAGCTGGTTTCAGGATTTTCAGTTTGTGTTATGACCTGGTGCTGCTCTTATACAGGATGTATAATTATTATTTTTCAATAAAAATGAAAGACAGGAAAAATATGCCCCTTACAGAGATCATTTTTATGTATGACCTTGATTTTTCAGGATGAAAGGAATTTACATGTGGTCTGTGACAAAAGCGAAAGGAGCTCAATGCTTCTTACCAAGGACCAATCGCTGAGGGCTTTATTGTCAGATTATACGTCCAGGTGGAGTATCATTCGCTGCCCTGCCTGTAAGTCACGCAGTAGGCGTGTGTCCGAGCGCTGTGCCTGCACGGGATTGGCTGTGAGAAGGAGAAGCAAGCAGCCCCCATGGACACATCTGCATTCTGTCTGGCCCTGCTGTCCAAACACACCTTGACTTCATAAGAGCCGGTCAGGTTTGAAGTTCGACCCCATCTTAGGGATGGAAATTGGTCGCTCGGTCCTGGCTGCGCCTCATTCCTGAGATGGGACAGCTACAGGGATGGCCTGGCCAGGGAGATCGTTCAGTACTGGGGTTAGTATGTGAGTGCTGAGAATTTTCCAAGAGTGTTAGAGCACTGAGACCACTTTCTCTATTCAGGTTTGCTGACGCTACAAAATTACGAGCGCAAGGCAGGAAACACCCCAGGAAGGGACGGCAACCTATGGCACAGCACACTCACACACACACGCACAACTGTGAACTGGGGGGGGAAACCCTACGATGACATGGGGAGAACATGCAAACTCCACACATGTTTCCATGGCGGAAACGCCAACCCTGCTCCCAGAGGTGTGAGGCAACCACTCTGCTACCCCACCTGTTATTTTATTTTATATTTAACTATAAATTTCAGGTAACAAAGCTATAGACAGATGCTCAGTTTTTCAAACGCAAACATAATGACCTGATGTTTACTGTAATAGTATTATTATTAAAGGATCAAAGCCTAGATGTTCCAGTTTCATGCTAATGATTCGCTAATCCTCAAATGTCCGTCACTCCACAAACAAGGAGACCAACGGCCCCCCTGATCCCCGGTAGGGGTGGGGGGTAAAGGTTATGTGCACAATGAAATATGGAAAAGGATCTGATTCCGGACATCTGTATTGGAAAGCCATGGAAATAGAGTGTGAGAGAGCCATTAATCATTTACAGCTGGCTCCGGTCTCCTCGGCGCTGATGTAAGTCATTCCCTCGCAAACACGCTGCTCTGTTTGTTTGCTGCTCCTCCACCGGCTCGCGTGTTTGATCGTGGATTTCAGGGAAGGCGTTTCACGGCTCCGGAGTCACGCACACTCTGACGTACTTGTTTAACCGTTTAAATTATTCACCGTCACCTCCCTTTGTGACATAGAACCTTTTGTGATTTATACGTTATTACACAATATGTTTGATTTTACATTTATGTTCATGCGTTCATGCATAATTCATAAGTCCTATGAGATAATTGAAAGTGTAAACGATTAGATCACACACCGCTGAGATGATGTAACGTGTCTTATGTGTTGCCGGGGTTCTGCGAATGAGGCTGCAGAGTTTGATCCTGTTGTCTGGGCATGTCAGAGTGAGGCTGCTTATCCTTGCTGGACTGGTGAATGAGTACGCTGTGTCTTTGGGCTGTCTTCCAGCCGTGGTCACGGGGCCGCCCCCTTGGCTGTCATGTAGGTGGAAAGCCGTCCAATGGGACACTGGTGTCACAAGGTATTATGGGGGTCGAAGGGCAGGCTGTATCACATGCCGCTCCTGCCCTCACCCTGAACTATTAGAACTGTACTGTGTGTCCATTCTACTTAGCCGAAATGCACAGGGATAATGTGCCAGGCTAATGCAATGACGTCCCCTATGGGTCACCGCGTAGGTATTTAAGACCGGGCACAGAAAACAATCGCAATCGCTGTCATGCCGCATTTCTGGGCCCATGTGTTTGAACTGCCTGAGCCGTGCCCGTCAGCGGCCGGCCATTACCCACAATCCTCCCGCAGGATGTAGAGGAGACCAAAATCCCGCTGCGTTGGGTAACCCCGCATCACTCTGTGGAGAACCAGGGGAAATGTGAAGGCGTAAACAAAGTCATCTTAGGGAGAAGGAGGACACGCCACGCGAGGACAGCATGACAGTGTGTTGGAACGGGCGAGCTTCAAGGGAGATCCAGAAAGGGGACTTGGTACAATGTCCTGCTGGAAAAACAGCTGGCAAGTCTTGACATGTTGGAAAACACTTTTCATCCCAAAACGTTCCCCCAAAGCACAGGAATGCTTGATCTAGGGGGGAGGCTTTTACTTTTAAAGTAAAAGTTTCCTAAAGAGAACATTCCGGAAAACCTAGAAAAGCTGATTTAGCCGAACCAAAATTACCCACCACGACCCCCACCCCTACAGTGCTTTATTCTTGCCTGTGATTACGTGCGAAAACAAATTTAATCCTAAACGTGATCTTGGCTTAGCGTGAGAATTTAATCCCTTAAAGGCTGAAAAGATTTCTTTTTTTTAAAGGAAGACACATAATTCTGCTACCGTTCCGAGGAAATGTATCTTTCCCATTCACGCATTCTAGATTATGTGCCATGCATACGAGGGGAATGACTGTGACCTCAAAGCAAATGTCATCCCAGAGTGTGAAAGGTTGCATTTGGAAGCGGACGCAGAAGCGAAATCGCATTTAATGCGGCCGGGATGAGGTTCTGTGGTGTATTTCCTCGCATAAACACTTTCATATTTTTCCAGCTTGTTCCCGGTCTCACTGTCCTGCCGGATGTCACGGCCCACGGCGTACGCAAATGTGGAGCAGGGCCGGCGTCAGACCTAGGGGAGGCGGTGCAGTCTTTGAGTTTATGCATGTCCTTCTGTTTAGCCGCTAAAGCTAATACAGTCTGTATTCGCCGGAGTCAATACAATTGATAAAACGAACTTGACTCGCAGAAAACCAGCTCTCTGCTTGAGGCTGCGGGCACGCTCCAGCTGGCATTGAACCCTGAACCAGTTAACAGTCCACACATGGAGAGATAGAGAGAGCTTTTTTTTTTCCATTACTCTCTCTGGGCACAAAATCACAGGTATATAACACGAGAGCACGCCAAGGACGCCGCTACGATCGTAAATCGATCTGCAGATGGAGAAAGAGAAAGCTTCGCCGCGCAGAGAGCAAAGTAAATTCAAACCGCGCTCTGCAGTATGGCCACGTATCTGCGAGGGGATTTTTCACGTGCCGCGGCTGCGTTGGGGGCCGAGGGGGCTTTTCGGCACGCCGGGGGGGACGGCACCTTGTAAATTACCACCCAGCGGGTTGCGGGGTCTGTCACTAAAATGCATTTTCAAAAGATGACACGTCTCTGAGTCATACATAAGAGCAGGCGAGCAGGCTTTGTGAATTCCTTCATCTTTCTAAGGCCAGGTGCTTAGGGTGTGTGAGTGTTTTTTTGCATATCAAATTAAAATTATTATCATTTTAATTAATTAAAAAAGTGGGTAAGACCACACCTCTGTGGTAACAAAACAAGGTCGGCCGAAAGCTCTGCCTGCCGCTTTCTGCCTGGGGGCAAGCAGTGGTGAGTGCGTACAGGTCAAGCATGCGCCACAGAAATATTATGCCCTTTTCAGCCCTGAGCCAGCAGGGCGGCGCTGTAGGGGTGTAGAAATACCCCAGCAGACCTTTTGAACCTCTTGTCCACGTGCTGAGTGAATGTTGGCAGGATACACATTTAATAAATCTCCTGCTTTCATACTGGGGTGGCGAAGGGGGTGCTAGGCAACCAGTGGCAAGGCCGTCGGTTCAGATACCAGGGTACAGATGTACTCTGCGCTGTGCTGCCAGTTTGCCCCCGTTGAGGGCAATAGAGCCTTCATTATCCACTTACTCTGAAGAGCCTTGTAACCAGGGCAACTAAGTTGAGGGAAATACTGAATGGAGAGGTGTGTGTCTTTAAAGGGTCTCACTGGTCAAACAGTGAAGCTTTTCAAGCGACGACAATGAGCCACATAAAGGAGGCCGGCCCTGCGGTTCGGCTCTCTGTCCGTGAGCCTGCAGCGGACAGGCTAAATAATGCATGCTGCCGCTTTGTGTCTGTGATGCATTATTGAGACGGCTCTGGCACACGAGGTCTGCGGAGGGGGGTCGTGTGTATGTGTGTGTGTGAGGCGAGGAGGGGGGGGGGTGGTTCCAAAATCCAACTGAAAACAAGGGGAGTGAGCACAGGTGTGCTTTTGTGTGTGTGTGTTGGGGGGGGGGTACCTTCAATGCAAACATGTAGGTCTATAAAGAATGAGACCCCCGGAGAGAGGAAGCACAGCTGGAACCATATAACTAACCAGTTAACCAGCCCATCAGTGCATCTCAGTGCAGAAACAGACGCCCCTCTGCTCAGCGTAACATGGGAGAACAGCAGCACATGTGTTCTGACAGGACGGGGAATCGCACTCCCCGCTGGAGCGTGACTCTTACAGCTGCTACGAAATGTGTGGTCAACCCTTTATGAACTGGGTGGGGGTATTTTAGCGACCATTTCAGAGGAAAGGGGTCTTCATTTGCGGAGGAAAATGCAATTTAAATTAGCAGAATGACGTACGGTGTGTTCAGAGGTGGAGGTTTCAGAGGACTTCAGACCTTGGTTTGGAAAAGGTGGTGCTTTCCGTTGTCTACAGGCCCGTTTAAATAGATAGTAGGAATTCATATTATAATTTCAATATCGGAGCTCGCTGAGAACTTTTTAAAATAATACCACGGCGTAGCGTAATTAAAAAAATGTAAAATCCATGAAGGGCCGCTGTTTCTTAGTCCTAATTGTGCTTTTTTATCTCACCTTCCCACCGGCACCTTATCGTGGACTTTAGGACAGTCAGTCATTAGACACTTAACACGCGGCACTTCCTGCGTGCCGGAGATAGGAGGTATCTGAGTGGGTGTCTCGGCCGCGGCGACCGCGCTGTCATTATGCAATCGGCCGGGGAAATGTGAAATGCAAAATCTGACCTTCAGGAGGGGAATCCGCGGCTCCAAGTAAAGCTAATATTAAAACTCGGACGGGTGGGCGTAAGATAAATTTTAGCCTTTAAAACAAATGATTTTGGTGAAGGACTGGGCATTGGAATGGCCTTGGTGGAGAGGGAAGGGGAGGGCAGGCGGCTGTTTAGTTTCCGGACAGAGTAACAGCGTTTCACAGGACTATCCATCATACTTGCATATTAACTCCCAGTATTGCTATGCTGTGTGTTTAACTGCTGGACTCCACCTGGACTTATAAAAAGGAGGATTATTTCATCAAAGACATTGTCTCACACACTTAAGTCAAAGTTTTAAACATCTCAAAGCCTCCTAAAGCCGGCCACAGATGTCCCAGCCCAGCTTCTCGGCACTTTCGTTTCCGTTTGGGCTCCGAGGATCCTAACCAGGTGTTTTGGGGACAGATCCAGCTGTCTGGGGGACCTCCCCCCCCTCCCTTTTCTCCCCGACGCCGAGTCAGCCAGGCGAGACTGAAATCGCTCTGAACTCGATTCAGCGAAGGGATGGAGAAACGGCAGTTTATCCGTGGACCGGTTAGAAAGAGGATTGAAATAGCACTCGAGCACAAAGATCAGCAGCGTGGCGGCAGGATTAGCAGAGCGCAGGACGCCGCGCCGCGTTTAAGGTGGGGCTGCTTTAGGATGCTCCCTCCTGGTGTCGCTGGGTCGGCTTAGTGGGAAGATCAGGGTTTGCATAGACACAGGTTGATAAAGACATGCGATGCCCCCACCCCACGCAGACTCCCTCGTAGGGCCGCGACTCGGGCGGTGTCACTTCAGAAGGGACTTTTAAGGGAGCATCGCTGGGGACTTTTCGCTCGGAGGCTTTTACTTCCCACGGCTCGGGATTGATCTTTACGCGGCGTCATCCAGAGCGGAGCGCGGGTGTAACGACCCTCGGGAAGCTAAACGAGGATTTTACACGTTTCCTAGCCAGCATTCATTGTGGAGATGTCTTGTGAAAATACTACTTTTAGGAAACATCTTCAATGTACAGGGGCCAACAAGCACGTTTAGCCTCGGGTACAACAATCAGGTAAAGCGGAATCAATGTGAGAACAATAGAAAAGCATTCTGCTCTTTTGGGTGACTGACGCTCTCCACAAATTACATGCTTTATACGCCCTATTTTCGTGCTCATATCATATTTGCAGTGACTGACAGAAAGCTGAACTGCTTACTGTTATATTTCATTTACAGACACGTTTATCCCTTTATGGCCTTGCGAGATGGAAATAAATGAATGATCTCCTGGTAGGGATCCCAGTCGATCCCAGATGGCATGTGGATTCCTAGGAATCCACGGTGCTCCTTTCTGGTGTCACGTGGTGCTTGCAGGACCACCTGCAGAGTATAATAATGCCGGAGCCATTTCTGTCAATTGGGATTGTCAACTCGGCGTGGAGTGATGCAGGAGTTTGCCTGTTTGTCTTGACGGTGCTCGACACACAGGGCCCTCACTGCAATGTCAGGGTGAAGTGGATTTACTAGTCATTAGCAGAGTCCTGTTAGCCCTGTCAGCTAACGAGACAAACCTCAGCCTTAATGACCAGCACTTATGCCTCACATATCTCCTGTCTCTGGGCACGGTGGTCCTTGTCTGCACCCACTGGCTCTGCCTATCTAGGATTGTTTACCTGAAATGTACCACTTTATAGACTGGCATCATTTATCGACAGGGCCTGTCCTTCTGCGGAGGGTGTGTGAGCAGGACCTGCTCCTGTTCCCCCCCTGAAGCAGAGGGACAGTTATGTTCACTCACACTGAGTAAAACAACGTGTAACACAGACTGATGTCAGCCTGTTCCGGGCGTCTAACACAGTTTTGAGCAGGGGACTCTTCCTGACTGCAGAGAGGCGCAAAGCCAGTCGCTCCTGCCCCTACTGATCGATCCCCCCGCCACCACCAGCGGTGAGGCCACCAAGACGTCTGGCGGGTAACACGAGTGTACGATCCCACCGGGGCTTTTAATTAGGAGTGTGGTGTGACCCAGCAAGAGGGCATATCCCGTGTGGGCTTCCTGCGGTGCGGCGTAACCCTGGGGAAGCAGGCGGTGTCAGTTTGGGGCGGTTCCACAATACGAACAGTAATGAGCAAATCCACAGGGGCTTCGGATCACTACTGCTCCAGCTCCTCCTCTGATTGGCCAGTCGTCCCGCCACTCAAGTCTCCCGAGCGATGAAAGTCGATCAAAAGTGACTCCACAGAATGTAATCAGTTAATAGCGATTACTATCCCATAATGCCCCTCTTTTTCATCGCTAAATATAATTGGCAACTGGTCAGTTTCGGTGCTTTCCTCTCGGAGTATTTATTAAAAACGTGCCGCCGTTATTCATTTTAATTAACCCGAGCATTATCAGTTCTTCTTGGGTTTATTCTTATTATTGAATTTTTTTTCTGGACAGGGGCTTGCAGGAGATCAGCGAGCTCTTTGTTCTGCCTGAATAGGGTGGTCAGGGCTTTCAGGCAGATTACAGTCCCAAAGTGCCTTTCCGCCCTCCACCCCCCCTCAGGGAGACCTAAATAGAAGACCCTCCCCCCATACAGTGCTGTTTTTACTCGCCTGGGTAGCTCACCCCCTTCTGGCAGCTCGGTGAATAACGCCCCAGCTGATGCCTAGCGTTTAAACCATAGGAAAATCTGGTTATCCAGTACAGTGCCGATCGAAGCCCGAAGAGCGACCCAGACAAGCTGCACCACCAGCTTTCATGCTCTTTTGGGGGCAGGGGGGGGGGATCTGGTGCTGGCAGTTTGCTAAACTGCACCCCCATCCCCAAAGAGGGTTAACCAGCACCGATCAAGCATAAGCTCTGAATGCAAACAGCCCATCAGCATCGTATGAATCTTGGGTTTCTGTGATTGACATCCATTAAGTTACTGAAGCACCCAGCGAGTCGATCGCAACCCCTTCACAGCATGAGCTTGTAACATGTTAGTCAGACGTGGCCGGTGCAGACCATTGCTGAGAAACATTCCTTGGACAGCCTCTCGCACAGGGAGCACGGAGCCCCGTGATTGTGAACATGCGCGTGGCCTCGATTCTACAGTCTCCTTAATGGAGTGAAACGCTTTCTGACCTTAAGACCGCAAACGTCCGAGTTCTGCAGGCTGTTCGAATAAAGTATGAAACAGGGAATTTAAGATAAATTAATAAGGAGGCTTCAAGGAGAGGAGGGTTGATAACACAAATGCCCCCCCCCCCCCCATCATGTATGAGAGGCCCCATAGCGTTCCCTCATTACGTTTAGCCTCTGTACTAAGGATCCAGCTACTTCTGTCCAATTATACAGCTGGACTGCTTAGGGGGCAATAAGGTCCAACAGCAGACCCTGAGACTCCCTGTCTGCACGCCTATTGATTGTGCCCTCGATCCTGGGAGAGCCGCGCCGTAGTCACCAGACCGACGTCTGTCTGTCAGTGAAACGAAGACAGATGTTGCACGTCACTGGAATTCCAGCTGTGGTCAGACTGCACACGCACTGCAATCTCCTGCGTGCATCGCTGATGTGTCTCTGATGTCACTTTCGACACAGTGATTAAAGGGCGGCTTGGTGGTTTGTCACAAGGGCAGCCAGAGAAGGGTGAATCGATCGCCTTCCTAATCACAGTCAGTGAGGGACGCTGGCCAGCACACTCACAGAGTGACTGGACTGCCCTCCTGGTGCCTCTCATTCCGGAACATTCCGGCGCTTTTGGCAATGCCCCCTTCTTGTCAGTCACTGGACCCAGTGTATCTGGGGCCTGGATTTACGATAAAGCGATCGTTATCGTCCGGACGGAATGGTGGAAGAAAGAAAGATAACAGCGTGGCGAGAGAAAGGCGTCCTGCCCTGAGCGGCTGCGCTCTTTCGGAGACGCGTCCTATATCATTTCACCCACATGGCACATTCCCAGCATATTTATATATATTTGTGTGTTTACACGCTCGCCAGAGCCGCTGGACTGGGCAGACGTGGATCTCCTGCCGGGATCCTGGTGTTCTTCTCCCTAATTTGCTCGTCACAGGTGCTGATTCCAGGCTTCACCCACTCCGGGCCTCCGTCACTCGTTCCCGGGGACGGATGAGTGTGCCGGAGCCTCCCACACGCCCGCGCCAGGAGGCCATCTCGGCAAACGTTGCGAGAGAGACAGCTCATCTCCCCACTTTTTTTCCTCTGGATTTTTTTGGATTTGTTTCTATTACTGTTATCTTGACATCTCAGAGCCGATGCCTTAACCGTCTCCACTTTACTTGTGTTTTACATAAAATGTGCTGCTCACACAGAGAGTTAAGTGCACGTTTACCATGTTTATTACAGATTAGGAGATTAGTCTGTATTTATGCTGGTCGATGCACCGTGTTTAATCTGCATCCCCTGTGTGCACAGCTGTGTTTTCTCCTCTCCTCTCCTCTTCTTCCTCTCCCTTCGCCTCCCTTGTCCTCTCCAATTTAATCCTCCCCTCCTCTCTCCTCCTTTCTCCTCCTGTCCTCCCCTCCTCTCTCTTCCCCTACCCTCCCTTCTCCAACTCTCCTTTCATCCCATCTCCTTATCCCCTGTCCTCCCATCCACTCCTCCCATGCCCTCCTTTCCTCTCCCCTCCTCCCTTCCCCTCCTTTTCGCTTTTCTCTTCTCCACCTTTCATCTCATTTCCTCTCCTCTCCTCTCATGCCTTCCCGTCTCTTCTCCTCCCCACTCATCTCCATTTCTCCCCTTGCATAACCTCCTCCCTTCCCCTCTTCTCCTCCTCCCTTCTCTTCCTCCCCCCCTCCACCTCTCCTCTCCTCATTTCTACTCCTCTCCTCTACTGTCCTCTCCTTCCCTGCCTTCCTCTCTCCTCCCCACTCATCTCCTTTCCCCCCCTCCCATATCCTCCTCTCTTCCCCTCTTCACCCCCTCTTCTCTTCTCCCTCCTCCAGATCTCCTCTCCTCTCCTTCCTTCTCCTTCTTTCCAGCTCCTCTACTTCCTGCATGATTCTCTCACCCTAATGCAACACATATATGTTATCTATCTGTTATCTACCGTACGGTTTTATATTAAGTTTATTAAGTTTATGGTGCTGATTAAGAATATGACCTTGCCAGTTTGGCTCTAGTTTCTGTGATATTTAATAGTCAATTAAAACGTTTGAAAAACATTCAGAATTGCAAGAATATTTTTATTTTAGTTACAACTAGTAAGTAAACAGTCTAACGTCATACAAAAAAGAAATGTAAAATATCTAACAGTGACAGGAAAGAGTTATGCATGATTTGATTAAATAATACAATATTAATTAGTTATCAATTGTTATTAATGTCAATGCTTCAAAAAAAAGTACTGTGGCTGGTTGAAAAAGATGACTAATGTCTACGAAGCGCGATGTGACCTTTGTAAAAAAAAGTCATCAAACTGGCAACAATGGGGTCTAAAGCCATCGACTCACATATCAGGGGAGAGAAGCACAAGCGTTTTGTCAAAAGTCGTACAGCACAGCCTCTACAGATAGACCTACACCCGCTTTGGCAGTGTCTCCAGACCCCCACGACCTTCAACGCCTTCAGTACATTCTCCTCAACCGACACACTGAAAGCAGAAGTGCTATGGGTTTTGCAAACGGTTAGCAATTTGCTGGGACACAGTTAGTAATTGTAGGAAGTTGTGGCCTACATACCCTTCACAACTCATTCAAGACTGGTTTTGAAGTGTGGATGGTGGAGAAAGTTCTCAAAGCTCTACACTTTCTTTTGCACTCTGCACCAGCCAGAAGAGAGGACCTTACAGCCGCGACATCATCCACAAGATCCCCTCTACCTTTCGGTGGCCATCGGTGGCTCGGAAATTTGCCAGCTGTCGAACGAGCATTGGAAGTCTGGCCCTCTATTGTGATATATGTGGACTTGGTGAAGACAAAATAGGTGAAAATCCCAGGGACATCTTCTTTTGACTGCGTTTGTGAAGGATCCCCTTCTTCTGGCCAAACTACATTTTTTCATGGCCCTATCACGAGCATTTCAACCATTTCTGACTAAATACCAGACAGGTGTTCCCATGATGCCCTTCCTTTGGAAGGACTTGGCAGATTCGATCCGGGTAAATATTCACCACCACAGTAACAGCAGCAATAAATGAACATGCAAACACACACGTGAACTTAACTCTAATTTTATTTTCAGACTCTCCTTCAATGTTTCATCATTTATTTCATTACCTAAGACACTGTTAAAGAATCAAAAGACAGAGCAGAAGCTACAGCATTGTTATCACACACAAGTCGCATTGGGGTAATGCATCATCTCCATGGTTGTCCATTATCTCAAAAACTAGAACCAATTCAAAAAGTGATGTTAGTTTTGAATTCTGCACCCTCAAAATTCCCTAAAACCTTGGCAACAGAAAAAAAGAATTGTAGACCTGTGTAATACATTTGTTGCATCTGATTCGTCTAGCCCTAGGGGTAATAGGGCAGAGTATACCTGTCGATATGTCTACTTGATACATAACGTCCATCGGTTATTAGTAAGAAGCAAAATGAATCAGAATTTAAACAGTGTGGCTCTGGTATTGACAGTAACGTTACCACGGTAACACCTCTCAATGCGGTCTTCACATTCAGTGCTTCTTTGACACAGGACCGAAGTAAAAGGTTCGATTTGTTGATCTCTTGATGGGGGGCACACTGACCTTGGCGGAGAGTAAACACAGGGATGAGGCCCGGGGGCACCACCCCGCACGCCTGCACAGGGACCATGCGGCTACTCTGCCTTTACAAGTCGCTTCCTGATTTTATCCAAATGGACTTAATGCAGCCCAGACTGCTGTCTTTGCATCACTCATGCTGGGGGGTGGGAGGGGTGGGGGTCACATAAGCAGGAGCACTGCCTTGAGGGTGCAGTGCTCCCTGGGATACTGAACATGCAAACTGTTCACTCACGCCTGCTCCTCGACCACCTCCCCACATGGCCTCCTTGGGGAGAACCTCCCATAGCCCCTCATCTCCCATCTCCACCACCCCCCCCCCCCCCCCCCGCCCCCTTGAAGAGTGCTTATCTGATCCAGGGGGCACCGACGATATAAACAAGGAGCTTTAATATCAATAAAGTAGACCAGCGGAGCCCAGTTTTTCACTACTGTCGCTGGCGCCCCCCCCCCTCCCCCCCCCAGGGCCCCCCAAGGCTCTGTAAGGCCTGGCATTATCATGACAACAGCTGTTGCCTCCAAAAGAATCGTAATTACGTGTAAGTGCTTTCTGCCTCTCATCAATAGCGGTAATTACAGGAGACGCAGGAGCAATGCCATGGAAATTGTCATCTGAACATATTTCTTTTGTCATGTGCTGAGCCGTCGTTACCTCCTCCAGAAGCGAAATGTCGGAAAGGAGAAATGCCTCTGAATGAAGTGGAGTTAGCAGCTCGGAGCCTGGGTTCAAATTCCCTCTGAACCCCATGAAGAGACCAACTGCATTGTCTTTATCATCTTTTGAACGTAACGTGGCGCTTCTTTGAGGATGTGATTCCAGCGTTATCCACCAGTGGGCGCACTCATGCATTTGGGGCCACTTGGGAAGTGTGTTACCTGGGTGCTGATCAATGCACAAAGCACAGTCGAGGTCCGGGAGGGTGTTGAAAGGTTTTCTCTGGTGCGACCGTGTTTCACGCTGTACTACAGTACTGTCCCCACATCCAAAGGAACCGCGAACATCCAGAGTTTCAGAGTTATAATCCCATTTGGCTCTATTAACATCATTAATGCTCTCGTTCAGATGTTCAATACTGGGATTAGTCATTTAAATAACCCAGAAGGTGTTACCTAACCGGCCGATTTTCCTCTACGTTGCTTAAAAGGTCACTTAAATGCTACGCGAAAGTTTCTTCCATGAATGTCCTAATTCTTAATTTCTTAACCGGTTTCGTAACCCATGGTTACACATCGATGAGCTGTATACCCACCCCCATGGCAGCGTCTGCCCCTCCATGTATGTGAAAGGCTGTCACACGTGCAGATTAGGGCACCGGAATGTTTAGTGCGCGTGTGTGTTTGTGAGATAATGCATGTGCGTGCCATGTGGGTCAGTGTGTGTGTGTGTGTGTGTGTGTGTGTCTGTGTGTGTCCGCGTTCCCTCACGAGAGAACCTGGAGCCAGAGTGCATTATTATAGCCAAAGCCCATGAGAGGCCCAGTAAGTCCGTTTCTCCTAGAGTTACGTGGCTAATGTGGAAGCAGGAGGCTCTTGTTTTTCACTTAGCGAGGAATTATAGAGCACATGTAACCCAGTTAAAAACTGCAATTAGGTTGGAAATGATAAAATACAGAACCTGATATTAAAATGAATACATAATTAGATATAATAATAATTATTATTATAAGTATGAATCTAAATAGAAAAGACTTATGTATGTAAGTACAATGTAGACTTATTTAATTTATTTGATTATTTTTCCCAGTAAGAGTTAATAAATCTAAGTAGGAACCTTTTATCATTTCCCCTCGTAACCGGTGGGAACTTTGTAAAATGAGGAACTTCCCTTCTCTGTTTTAATGGTTGACCTTTAGGTGGCAGATTAGGTGGTTTGATGAACGCAGCGGACGTAGAGAAGCACCGTTGCATAAAGGAGATATATTTATATATTTTTGTAAAATCAAATTGTTTGGTACATTTTTTTTTCTTTCGCGCCGTTTGATTGAAACAAAAAATTGCTTGGACCTTGAACTGGAACAACAGAACTTGCAATTCTTCTTTATTTTTACACGGACTGGGCCTAGTTGTTCGTAAGGACTAAGACTGAAACAAAAATAGTTTTTCTTGCTGCTGTTTTACTTCACGGACGCTATATTTTTGACAAAAAGTGATTTGTATATGAATGTTTTCTTTTATAATCAATCTAAACAGTTACCCAGGATGCACCCGGCTTTCATATTTGCTTGTGAATTATAATTTTTTTTTAGTGATTATATTGCATAGTAACCTGGATAAGTTTCCTTTCATTTCATATTCATTCTACTTGTTCTTTTGACAATCCACTAAACATCTCATATAGATAATATCGCAATACATTTTGTTCTATAAATATAATCCAAACGTGTTGATATTGATTAAGCCGTTTATACCTCCCTATCGAACCTACTGTAGGTATAACTATTAGGGTAATTTCTTGACGTATCTGTCACACACAGAACTTTAATACATCTCGTACCCTTACCTCCCCCATTATGTGAAATACTGCAGCATTCTCAGGGAATGTGAATTCATACGTTTCTGCTTGTATCGTCTATCTGGTGAAGGAAACCGTGTCTGTGGATTTAGCATCTACAAAACCAGAAAAAAGTGGAATGCTTTAGAATGCTAATAATAATAACTAGGGGATCAGGCGTTGAGCAAATCTATGAGAGAGAGAGAGCGAGAGAGAGAGAGAGAGGACACACCTATCCATGGAATGATTTATTTCTTACATCAAAACTATAGAGTAACAGACATAAAATTATGCACTGATCAAAAAAGTATTAAACAAAATAATTCATTTGGACTCTTGAGCAAGGCTTCAGCCCAGTTCCTAAAGGGATTGACTTCTGCTTTCTCCACCAGCTTCATGAGGTGGTCTCCTGAGAGGCTTTGCCAGCTGTCCTGAAGGAGGTCCCACATATGCTGAGCTCACTGAGGTCACTACCTGCTCAACTCCTCCAAATCCATTTCTTCTGAGTTTGGGTCAGGTGACCAGGTCGTATGATGCGACACTCTATCACGTTTCATTGTAGGTAGCTTGACGTGTCCATACTTTTGACTGGGGTGGGAGGTGATAACGCCACACCCTAGACAGGGCAAGTTATACGTCTGGATGTGTGAGTTTCCACAATCTTCCACCTCAATCCCAGACAGCATCAAGAAAAGTCCTCCGACGGGCCAGATTAATCCCCCCGCCCGACTTTTAATCAGCCCAGGCATCTGGCAGGACGCTGGGAATGATCATCTATCTACCCTGTGCTGATAAGCCTGTCCGGCGCAGCTCCATCATAAACAGCCGCTCGCCTTCGATGTGCAGATATGCATCTGAGCCTCACGTCCCGGAGAACCTCGCCCATGCACTAGTGGCCAAAGTTGTGGAAACGTTTCCAATTTGTAGAGATCGCAGAACTTTATTCTGCTGCTGCACCAGTTACTTATTTAATCGTCCAGTGTATGGTGTTTGTAGCACGTTTTGATTGTTTATATTCATTATCGCCAGTATTTGTGTAGTAATTATTAAAGCATGATTGCAAAAATGTGAGGCGTTCGCACAATTTTCACCACAAGTAAGATGTTCTGGACTGCAGTGAGTTTCCCCTTTTAGGTCTGTGTGTGATCTCTGGGGGATCTAGCAGATCTCCTGCTGATCCCGGACATGAAGAAGGGCCCCTGAAGGGCGGAAGAGTGTGACCTCTTGAAGGTATGTATGGCATTCGGCTCCTCGCAATGTGTCTCCTGGACTGTGTTCAGTGGTCACACCCTCCACCCAGGCATCACCTGACCTGGGGAAGCAGAGAGGGTGGACATCTTCCCATGATGTCACCTGAGCTTTTGACCCCTGCCCCCTTCCCAGTGGGCTGCTGAGTAGCGTGGGGCGGTGCCTTAATAGCCTGTCAGCTGGCATTGCGCAGGACGGAGGTAGGGGGGTGTGAGGCAGCATTTCCGTTAGTGGGAAGCTAATGCAGACGCTGTCAGCTCCATCTGATGGGCGGAGCTGGGCGGAGCTGGGCGGGCCGAATCCCTGCCTGCTCCCGGGGCCACCAATCGTTCAAAACCCGCTCTGTGGGATGAACCTCTCCCTTTAAAGCAACCAGAAATCTTACACTTAAAAAAAAAACACGACTCACAAAAAGTTGAAAAGCAGTTAAGCCACTCCATTAGCACAGCGCCACATTCCTCGTTAATGGCATCAGTGTCAAAAAAAATCCGGCTCCCGCTGGTTCCTGTGATATCGTCTCGGTCCGGTTCAGTAATAATATGGAGTCCAGACGGGCCGGCACACCTGAACAGCCTGCGGTGCGGTCGGGCGGCTTTACAGAGGGCACGAGCCAGCACATCAAAGCCGTGGATGGCTGCCTTTGTTCCCGGCACAATTTCCCGTCCAGAAGCGCGGGAAATGAGCTTTACGGCATTCATCTGAAACCCATCTCCCCGTGTCCCCGACCGGAGCAGAACACGCCCCGGCTTCATCACAGACATCACACGCAAGAACCGTGTTTCTTTCCCCCGCAAATGTACCCTAAAACAATACAATCATTCTGGCTTTGAAAATCACTCTGAATATGCCTTTTATTTCTCAAGGTCTGTCCTCTCTCTTTGTGAAGTTCAGGACGAATGCCCCCAGAAAAGGGCTTTGTGTTTGGGAAAATTTGTTACCGGATCTAAGAGCGATTGGTTACTTAGGCTCTCGTGTGTGGTTACGCCCTCTTACCTAGACAATAAGGCATTTCGGGAGGCTCAGACATTTATAACCACATTGCGCCAGCATGCACTTCAACAAGTGTCATGCATTTCTTTGATTTCCCTACATCAGAGACTTCTTCAGACTCGTGAGGCAGGATGTCAGAGGAAACCTGAAGGCAGGAGTTATGAGCTGGTTTGATCACGTGACCCAGAACAGCGCCTCCCTAAGCGGCCGATTGGCCAGGGAGCTACATTCCAGCTTGAGGCCTTTGCTTTCTAGTGGCTCTGCCGCTCTGTCGCGGCTCTGAGGACTGGGTGACGATCACACAGGGCACAGTGCACAGAAAGTCATGGACAGTTTTATTTACTGCTTTGTGTCCTTTCTTTTTAAGTGTTTTCCTGGTCTGTGCACTATTGCATCACTTCCTGTTGAGGGATTGCTCCTCAGCCGCCTGTGAATTGTGACGCTCGCAGGCAGGAGCAGCGCGGAGCTCTGAGACGGCACCGCCGCACCTGCAGCCCACAGGAGCGACGACAGCAATTCACAGAGCATACGGCGGAGAGCCCCCGGGGGGGGGGGGGGGGGGGGGGGCGCCTTGGCGCGGCGGGCTGGGATCAGAGAGATGGTGGCTTCGGGGAAAAAAACAACACAACAGACAAATATTTTAGCTAGCGGCCCCCCAGAGCTACATCCCGAGTGCGATGTGTGTTTACGTGTGGCGGTAAAGCTCGGGGGGGGGGGGGCTGTCTCATTTTAATGCAGCCTAATTAAGAAGCTAGCGAAATAAATTAAAAAGGGGACATAGAAAAAGGCAGGGCAGCATTCTTCTGGGGGGGGCGGCATGTGGGTTGAGCTTCATCTCGCCGGGGGAGGGAGGGGGGGCTGTGACAGTGGCGGGAGGGCAGACTACGTGACCTTCCCTCATTTGCTTGGCAGAAGGATTTTCTAGGATAACCTGCAGAGCCTGCAATGTTAGAGTTTATTTCATATTTGCTTTTATCCAAAGGCCCAGATCATTTTTGAGAATGCATAGTTAGCCACTTCCTGGGGTTTAAGGGCCTTGCTTGGTGGTGAAATCACTCAGCTGACCCTGGGGTTTGAACTAATAACCTGCTGATCACAGGCATGGCATCCTAACCCAGAGAGTCCATGAGCACATGGGCCTTTGTGAGCTCAAGGTACAACAGCAAGTCCCAACTGCCAGAGAGACACTCATATGGACCAATTTGCCATGCAGTTTTTTTCAAACTTTTTCTCTTGTGCTTTTATTTCTTATTTGCAGTATCTCCTCACTTCCTCCCTGCTCTGAATAGCCTCTGCAGTGTGCGTGTTAACTGTGTTTGTAATTAAGTCTTGTGTATTTCTATGCATTCCCCATATCCCCATGGTCATTGTATGTCTCCATGGCTACACGTCGCCGCAGTAGTTTCGCGTCCCCCTGGTCCTCTTTAACATTTACTGGGGCCATAAAAGCAATAGAAACACTGATTGTTATATGGAAGCTCGCTAACAATGGCCTGGCGTTCCTCTGGCGGGGGGGGGGTTCTTCTTAGTGTAATGGACACTGTGACTAATCCTCACTGGGTCTGGGAGTGGACGTCTAAGGCCTGAATCTGGGCTGTGGTCACATGCCGGCACCTTTTGTAATGACTTTAATTACAATTACAGTACATCCTTACTGCATGAAACACCCTGCTTTCTCAAAAATGTCTGTAGTTCTGCATAAAAGTTTACATAAAAATGTAAAATGGTGTTTGTCGGAGTGTGGAGAGCATGTACAGGTGCAGGTAGAGGCATCGTCCTAGACAGGGATCTGCTGGGGGGGGGGGGCATTGCTTGTCTGCTCCAGTAGGTGTGCTGGGTCTGAGTATAAAGGAGAGACCTGAAGAAAGTCAATACTGATGTCATCTCTGCAAAGTAAGTCAGACTGGACATGTGAGGTGGGGGTGCTGTTTCAGGGGCTTCCTGATAAATTTTTGAGCAAACCCAGTGAATAACCAGCTGTATTCACTTGCCAAATGAGAGAGAAATCAGGCGTTAAGGGCCTCAATCAATGACTGAACAGTGACATCACTCTCCTCACCCTGGGACTTGAAGCAGAGACCATCTAATTAACAAGGACAACATCCTAACCCCCTGAGCCACACACCATCCAGCATGTCCCCGGGAGAAGAAACGTCACTGTGTGCAAAAAAGATCATCTGAGTAAATACTGTAAGTCCGCAGAAATTCTATTATATTTCCCAAGCATAAGATGCCAGCCGATCAGCACACCGTCCGTGGAGATGAGGAATTGATTGATGATTGTAGGTGACGTGGAAGTAATCAAGGTGCCAGCGTTGATCCTGGGGACATCAACGTCCCTGTGGACGACTGCAGGGTGTGGAGAGAGGGCTGTGGGCTCTGGCTCTGTCCGGAGGGTCCTGGCGGTAATGAAGATTGCAGATCGAAGCAGACGGATTTCCGGCCTGTTTCTCTGAGGGGATGGAAGGCGTCAATTCCATTTAAATGACTACATATTTATAGTGCCTTTCGCAGCCTGGTTATTGTCCTAATGCGTCTTAATTAGGTCGATTTCATTGTAACATGTCACATGAGGCAGATTTAATGGTCATACTTATTCCAGCTTTCAAAATCCAATCAAATAATATATTTTCAATAAGGGCATTCAGTTAAAAAGAGGAGGCGCGGATGATCTGGGCAAAAATGAAAGCAAGCCTTTCCTGTGCTTCTCCACCAGCTGAAACGTCATAGATTTAAAAATGAGGCTTCGGGTGTGAAAGTGAGACGGAGAACTTCGGGCGGGGTTAGTGAGAACTGCTGAAAAGTGTGATGTGGCTGCAAATCCGATCAGAAAGACATTAGTGTCCTGTTAGCATCAGTGACAAAGAGCTCTACTGGGGCTCCCTCGACTCCCAGACAGAAATCAGATTCCCATACAGGAACTCGACGCAGCGTTGGCTTGATAAAACGTATGTGTTTCGGTAACAGAAATAAATATATCGACTTGGGGTTTAAGTTTAAAAGTTTCCTGACAACAGCAACACAAGAGAAACTTAATAACTGCTAACACAGGGCTTTATATAACGCAGCATCTGCCGAATCTGGGTTTCCACGCAACCTGAGCGGGTCGATAGCGTGTCGTCTGCAGTCGGGCATGGGGTGTGCTGCGTCGCACGCGCAACACAGGCAGGGGAAAGAGATCCGCGGGTCGGGGAAGGAACAGATGACAGGGAATTCCTGTAACTCCCTGCTCTCTGCAGGGCACGCAGCTAAAAGAGGGGGAGATTAACTTGTGCGTCATTCAGCGGAGATAAGCGCTACTCTGTGTGCGTTTAAAATCCCGGCGCATGCCGTCAAAGGGCTGGTTCATCACGTTCATCAGAGGACAGAGGGAGCCCATCTCTGAAGGCAACGACGCCCCCTGCCTGTCCATTAGACAGCGCGAGCTTTGGGAGCCATGTTGTAAAAGGTCAAGGGAGTTTATACCTGTATTTTCAAAGAAACTCCTTTCACAAAGGCTGAGGCTTCTGGGAACGACAAAGGCAAGGTTTTTCACTCACAAATAATACAGCATTTATTTATTTACCAGATGCTTTTATTTAAAGTGATGTACAATTGAGACAGTAGGGTCAGGAAGTCCTGGGAGCAGCTGGGGGTTAAAGGCCTTGCTCAATGGTGACATCACTCTGCTGACCATGGGCTAACCAATGACCGTCGCTCATGGGCACGGAGGCACTCGCCTGCGCAGCCAATCACCAGCCCCCAACCCCCTGCACAGCCACGGGAAGAGAACCACGTGTCACTCATAATATCACCTGGGTAACCTCTGAGCTTTGCTTTGCCTGCATGTAAAGTGAATGTGTATTTTGGAAATGCAGGATTTATGTTTTTGAACTAAGAAATGGTTAATATTTAATTGCATTGTTTCTAATATGGACTCTATTTTCAATTTCAAATCCATTACATTTTTAATTCAGGTTTGTTTTTTTATATATATATATATATCAAATGCAAATTTGCAGCCTTAAATTAATTCCAACTTGTAAGCCACACAGACTCATTTTGAATTCGGTTAAAAAATGTATACATACAGCTAGAGTGAATATAGCACACAAAGGGCTTAGACATTGGGGGTCCTGGGGGCCCTGCTAGTTAACTCTCGCCTTATGTGGAAAGGGCCCCAGGGGCCCTGGTGCTCAGTGTGCACTCCATATGCTGGGGGCCCTTGTTGCAGGCCCTTGTTGACTTGCTCTGTTTACAGTATGTTGAGAGGCCCTATGGCCCTTGGGGTCACCGCTGAGGGCCTTGATGGTCAACAGCCCTGGGGGCCCCTGGTGGCTAACTTGGGCTGTTTATGCTGAGGGGCCTGGGGGGCCCCTGGTGGTTAAGTTGGGCTGTTTATGCTGAGGGGCCTGGGGGCCCCTGGTGGTTAAGTTGGGCTGTTTATGCTGAGGGGTCTGGGGGCCCCTGGTGGTTAAGTTGGGCTGTTTATGCTGAGGGGCCTGGGGGCCACTGGTGGTTAAGTTGCATTGCATATGCCAAAGGGCAATAGGGCCCTAGCTGTCCTCTCTAGCTCTATATGCAGAGGTCTCGCATGGTCATCTTGAGTTGTATATGAAGTTCGTGGTGTTTAGCTTGCACTATGAATGTTGCGACTTGCAGCCACTAGTGCTCTGAGACCCCGTCCAGCCCAGGGTCCATAATCCAGCCATGGTGGTCAGGTCTGGCCCCTCCTTGGGAGCGGGGGTCCCAGCCTCAGCCCGTTTCAGTAGGTGACTTTCCGGAAAGCAGTGTGAGGTGCAGCGTTTCGTGCCCAAACGGTGCGGAGTGGAGTCACGTTCAACATTAATGTCGCTCAGCGGGAGACCCATCTCCAGGTGCTAATTACTGCTCTGGACAGCATTAGCCACTAGCCGCTAAAACCACAAAGGCCTTCATATGACATGCCTTTATATTACTGGAATTAAGCCCTACAAATGATCATTCACATATCGGTAATGAGTAACCATGACTCTCTGCTCGGAGTGTGAAGCAGTGGTGATGTAGCCTGTAGCTTCGCGTTTGTTCTGTGAAGGATGAAGCTGACAGTGAAGATGACTGGTCCTCTGGGTTCCGCCAGTCGACGTCCTCTTACTGAGTCACCCCCTCCTATAGATCGGAGTTCTGGGAGAAAAAGCTCCCCTCCCCCTGCTGCATTAAAACAGAGTGTGCCAAGTACCTTTCTGTGGGAAATTCATGAGGAGCTTGAGGTGAGCTGCGCTAGATCCTGAGCAGATGGGCGTATTCACATTCAGATCTGACGGGAATCGCTGGAAGAGTCAGTGAGTGAGGTAATGGGACAACGAGGGCGGGCGCAGAACAGCAAGGAGAGGAGCCTCTTTTTGTCAAATTGTGTGTGCGTCAATATACGGGAGGCCCCACCCTGCTGTCCGTGAAGGACAGAGCAAGACGACGTCTCTGCCTTCTCCACAAAGCACATGTGCAGCTCTCCCAGACTTCAGGATCCTCCCTAACCCTCCTCCATGCTGCGGAAGGCTGGGATGAACAGAACATTCTGGAATCGATGCATTAATACAGTCAACCTGAATTCTCAAATAAGCCAAGAGTTTGTTCCATTGGTAAAAATAATAATTGTCGGACAGGACAATAGGGGTAGATTTAGTACCGCTGGCTCTATATAATGGAGTCTCTCGCCCACACACCCACCCAAAATAAAGATATAAGAAAGCATCTATCACTGCATGACAGCTATACGCCAAAGCACAGAGGAAACGCAGAAGGCATGGCACCTCTGCTGGCCAGCCTGCGCCCGTCACCCACTAATATACGGTCAGAGCTTCTCCCTCCGCCTCCTGCTTTCTGTCGCTGTGTTTCTCTTTGCCGAGCCCAAAGCCACGGGAAAAATTGCAAAGTTACCAAGGTGGGGGGGAGGGCAGTGGGGGGCCGGCTTGCAAATAAACAGCAGCAACAGCAAGAACAGCAGCACCGAGATCCTAGCAGGGGCATTAAAGGGACGGAATCGGCAGCGGCGCCGGCTGCTCTTTATCTGATATCACACGGAATGAATGATCCCATTGTGCTCTCCGCTGTCCGAGGCCCACTCCCGGTGAGGAGAGCCATTCTGTCGATTTTCCCAGAATGCCGCTCTGCGCGGTGAGATGCCGCTCTATTCCCCGAAGACAGGCTTCAAAGGCGAAATCTCCCACCTCTTTAAACAATGAGCATCTTGATATGCGCGCAATATTTCGGCGCCTCGAAAATAACCCCCATCTGAGACCGGGGGGGTGGAGGGGGGGGGTGGTGTTTCGGGGGGCTCGCATGCATAGCTTTCCTCGCTAATGTTTCAATTCGGTCCGGCGGAGGCAGTTTGCATCCCATTACGAGCAGCGCCGGGCAGATGTGCCCATTACAGGACGCCTTTCCCCGTGGTCCCATCTTATCAACATGCAGTAACGAGCGTTTGGGCAGCCAGGGAACGAGCGGCTAAACTATTACCTCTCCAGACTAAAAATGGAATATAATGGTGGAGGGGTGGAGGGGGGTGAGACTCACCTCCCCATGAATGAAATTAATTCCAGTTATTCAAAATACGATATACATACATCAGTCGAGATGCTCCCCAGATGATGGGATCCATTCACCGGAGTGCTGAGTGTAGTTGACTTTGGTTTCATATGTTAATACCGCCATGTCTGAGGCAGATTCCCCGGGGCCTATATTATGAATCTAGGATTTCTTGCTCACCCCAGTAACTTGTTGGATTTAAGGTAGTCTGCACTAAAAGAAAGTGATGCAAGTCCATTTAAACGGAGATACCTTAAATCCAATAAGTTATCCTACTAAGGCAGAAATCTGGCTTTGTGATCAGTCGCTGTCCTACAGTATGTCTGTTCCCTGTTTGGCCAGCAGTTTGCTGGCTGTCGTGTGTCCTTAGTACCTAATGTGTTACTTATTTCCCTGGGTCACTGTGTGGCTAAACTGGGTAAGTGGGTGGCTTTGACCCAAACAAAAGACCAGCCTCACCCTATTTGACATTCTTGTGCCCTGGTTAGTTCCTGTCTTAGTTCCCATATATTTAGTGTTCTGCTCCTTGTTCGGTCCCTATATGTCTTTTCAGTTGGATTTTTTGTGTTTGTTTTCTTGGTTAGTTCTTGTTTTTACCTATTTATTTTGTCGTGGTCTCTTTCTTTTCTGGTTTTCCCTTTTGTTCTATTCTTTTTGTTTGTTGAGAGCTATTGGGTGGATCATTCTTCCTTCCTTCAATTAAAAACATTGAGGAGGTCGGGTGCTTGTTGGTTTCTGGGACAGGACACGGTAGAATGTGTTTTAATTAAACATCATTATGTCCTTGGAAAGAGGCCCAGAATCCAAGGTTACGGTTTCACTCTTCAGGCTCTTTGCCGGCAATCATTCATAAGGAAGTAGACACCAAACCAACGTCCCACGACATTCTGCAGATCCACATCGCCACAGGCTCAGCATGATGTCAGCATCTTCGGACACAAGACTCTGAGAGGGCAATCGGAGGTTCTTCAAAGGAGCTTGTGACCTCATGCCCAATTGATGCAAACCATAAGCAATAACAATGCATTAAAGTATCATTTCAAGCTGGACCATGGGCAAGATTTCATATGGAATCTGTGGCACTCGTTGGGATTGCCTATGATGAACAATTTATGGGACATTGCTCTGTTGCAAAGCTGTCTGGGCAAGTTGCCTCACAAAGTCTTCCTTGCAGGTGTGCAGAGTTTTCGGGATACGGAGGAATGGCAGAGAACATGGACGAGGAGACGCCAAATGCAGATCATTCCCCCAGATGCTAAAAAAGAGTGATGGTGATTCATTCTGCAATCAGAGGAAAGAAGAGAGAGAAGCAGGATCAGAGCTAAGTGAATCACCACACTCACACGCGCTCCTCACACACCTCGCCGTGTTACGCCGACCGCAACAAGGCCGGGGAAATCTGACTGTAATGGGAGAAGCAGCAGGCGGATATAATCAAGGAACTGTGCCACTGCGGGAATTTGAGAAGGGAGATCTCAGCTGTGGGACTGCACAGGAAGTGAAACAGCGAGGTGCAGCCAGGTGAGGTTTTTGGGTTAGTATACAGCAGCCTCACACACTCACCATGAAGATCAACGGGAAGATCTGTGTAAATATCACCATAAATATCAGTGCAAAGATTAGTGTGAAGATCACTATGAAGATCAGTGCAAAGATCATCGTGAAGATCAGCGTGAAGGTCATTGTAAAGATTGCCATGAAGATCAACGTGAAAATCACAGTGAAGGTCACTCCAGAGATCAGTGTCAATATCTCCATGCAGATCAGTGTCATGATCACCTGGAAACTTCCTGTTCCTCAAACGATACACCCCACACTTTCTCCTCCTGTCTCTCTAACTAGCCCATCCCTCCCAGCCGTGGTTCCCCCTTTGCCCTCCACCTGTCATTCTCTCCATTCTCCTCAGGCTGTTCTACCCTTCCTCCCCTGTCCTCTTCCTTCTCCTCTTACCTCGTTTAGATCTCTGTCTTGATTTCCCTCTTGTATAATGAGATGGCTTGTCATTTAAGTGAATACCCCTCCGTGGCTGCGGGGGTGCTGCGCTAGATGCGGGGTGCTTCAGTTTGCATGACGTGGGTGTGAGGAGGAACATGCTTGTTTTGGTGCCCCCTAATTACGAAATGTCACTATTAAAATCGAAGAGCTTCATATTCCCGTTTATCCTCCAATGTGAGGAGCAGCAGGGTTTACCACCACTAAAACCACACATGTGCATGGGGCCCCTGAGTTTGGGGGCCCCCTGTTGATCACAAATAGTCACTGCACTGGAAGGGTGGAGGGTGTCCAAAGTGGTGATTTTTTGAGTTGGGCCCCCACCCCTGACTGTGAGGCAGGTCGGCAACCTCACGTGGGACACCATTCGCTCCCCTGTGACCCAGTTCACCGTGCACCCTTCTTCGGACCCTCGAGCTCCCGTAGCGCATTTAAGCAAATGATCAGTGATGCAAATCCCGCAAGGATGTCTGGGCAGAGCAAGAAAGCCAGACTGAGCCGCTGTAAAGCTGCAGAAATCAAAATTTATGGCTCCGTCTCCTGTAGGACCTTGAGCTTTTATGTCCGATCCTGCTGCCAGATTTTGTATCCGTTTCTTTTTTTTTTTAAAAAAAAAAAAAAGACAATCAGCGTTATAAAAACCATGATAGCAATAATAAAAACACTGATTTAAAACGGTTTTCTCTAGAGAACGCTGATGCTTCAGTATCAGCTGGTCATTAAAAGAGACTCACCTCTGAAAGTGTCACAGCACCCGTTTAAGAAGAGATTCACACTTAACTAGGAAAAGTACAGAACATATATAGAGATTTTAAATCTACCCTGATTCGTTTCCTATGCCTCAATTAGCTGTGAGCTGACAGGTATGGATGTGATATATATACTGTTTTACTACAACATTAGCAGAACAGTTAGCGGTCAAGGTAGGTGGTTTTACAGCTCTTAGTGGTCTTATTTTATACTCCGTTGTGACTTGAGAATTTTCTGTAGTTTGAGTAGCACTGAGATGCATGATATTTATGATTGTTTTCAGCTTTGTGAGCTGTTGCCTTTCAAATCTTAGGAGTAATTAAGGTAATTAAGAAAGCACCAGCCCCATCCCATCATGCTAAGGTGCTTTTTTACAGGTGAATAGGTGTACAATCCTGACAAAGGCGGTGTTGTTCGGGTTTCTAGTTCACTTCCATGTCAACACTCTGTTTCCTGTTCTATATTCTATAAGTGCAAATTGTGGACACAAATCGCTAACACATTCCTCTCAGCTGTGCCTTTTGATATACATCAGCTCTATATCTTAGTGCCTGTCCCTCTCCGGGCCGCCGTCAGGCCCGAAGTCGATGAATTCTTCCCTCTTGAGGCCCAGGTCCAAAACAAAACATCAAAATACGGCTGGTGTGCAAAGACAGCGGTCCCGAGTGCCGGAGAGCTGCCGATAGCATCCTAAATGCTCCGATGCAAACGGTGTCCCGGAGAGCGGGAACGGAAAGCAGCTTCGGCCAGACCGGATATCGACGTGGAGATGAAGGTAATAAATGAGCCCACTGATTTTAACGCAGGGGACGGGCGGATGGGCGATGGAACTGGCCGCGATAAGGGTAAAAACGCAGGTCCCTGGCATAATTACACACAGACTGCCTGCACTTTCTGTCAAAACAAGGCAGTTTTTCATCTAGCCAGAGAACAGACAGCACTGTTCAACCAGATATACCTGCAAAAATAACAAACCTATGATTTACTCAAAAAAGGAAAAACAAAAAAATATTGATGGGAGTAATATGCTATTTTTGCTCTAAATATGTGAATTAAAAAAATTGAAGCTACGACAAACAAGCCACGGTGTTCTCTCCTGAGGTGTGCCGTATTTCCCATCATCCCCTTGGAGCACGCAGCCTAGGGCTGGCCACTCGGACACGCCGTCAATGTCTTTCCTTTTCCCACCTCAGTGTCACCTCAGGATGGTCTTCAGCAGAGACATGAGATGTTTTTAGCATCTTAAATCCCAAATAGGAGTAACCAGCCAATCAGTCGATCCGGACAGATGGATTTCACTCCAAACACCCAAACCTCCTCGCAGGTACCTCTGTTTTTGTCCTTTGTGGGATTCCATTTCCAACTCCCATGCAAAGTTCTTATGCTAAACATGCACAGATGCGATTCCCTCCAAAACTCCAAAACAGCTAAATGCTTAAAGACAGCCCTTAATACCTTCCCTTCTGCAGTACATGCTCATTTCCGCACATGTTATTTAATCACCTTATCAAGGGATAATCGGACCATTTTCATTCTAGCCCTGGCTGGTTGGATATCTACCTTGTATTTATCTACTCCTTTGCAATACACACACTATTCGCATTATACGTTTTCATTGGACAATATGCTCACACTGCATTGTGTTTTTGTATTAATCGTCTTATTGAAACACCTTAATTTGTATGTTTGTGTTTACCGCTTTCCGGGAAGATATGCAGAGTGAGATTTTCATTATATTGTGTAATCGACTGTTTACTGTGCATATGACAATAAACTCGCAAATCTTGAATCTCAGTAAATTTAGTTTCTCCTCACCCAATAAATGGCTGCGGAATAAAGATGGATGAATATTTTTTCCCTCAGAAAAAAAATGTGTGCTGCTTATAGTGTGTGATTAAGTGCTTGAGAAAATGTAATATATTAGGTAACATTTGATTTATTGATTGATAAAGGCGCTATCTCCGTGGAAGTGCAGAGAGCCGATAGCGAACTCGATAGCGAATGAGACTGAGCGTGTTGCACAGCCAATAATCGGCTCCCGTCCAGGCGGCTGCAGACGGCAAAGTGAATAGTTTCCTGGCACTTTCCGTTCACAGGACGGAAGCTGAAACTTGAGTTTCCCATCCCGGAAGAAAAGTTCATGGCGACTTCGGGAGACGTTTATATCAGAGCACATACCTTGAAACATCGGCTTCCAGCCATTATCTCTCTTACCCTGAAGTATTTATTCAGACATGCAGCTTATTTCCGCTTATCAGACAGCGGACCTTCAGTCAGGTTTGCTCCAGAATGGAAGCTGACGTCTGGCGCCCTTACAGATAACCAGAAGCCCCAAAGTTATGGAGCAGAACTACTGCAGTTCACTTCCAGTTCTTATCAAATTTCTTTCCACGCTTTTAATTAATTTTTAAATAAATGTCACCTCTTCTTTCCAAAACCTACCACATGAAATATGGAGCAGATTGAAGAATGTCTTCCCAACTCCTGGAGTTCCACAACTTTGCAAATCCCGAGACCACCCCTCGGAGATTGTCTTTCTTTGGTGTTTGATTCTAAGTCCTTGATGCTTGAACGCCTTTCTTTGCCTTTGGAGGTGAGTGACACGTTCGAGCTGGGGGTGGCAGTGCTGGTGATCCCCCCCCCCCAAAAGGGGCAGATGGCTGTAGAAACACAAGCCTCTGTGTGTCAGACAGCCTTGTCATCCTGTGTGATCTAAGCCACGTTTGAACCTCCTAATGATGCCTCCTGAAGCCAGCAGTCGTCGAGACGCCCATCTCAGCCTCAGGACTGGGTGGCTGCCTTCGCCCCTTGTCTGTTTGGACGACATGATGAAGACGTTCTGTCAGGATGCCACCGACGACCCTCCGGCGACAGGGACCACCTCAGTGGCCCCGTGTCCCTGACACTTGCTCACAGTTTGATTCCACCCCCCTCCCATCCCCAGCCCACCCCATGAAACTCCTACTGGGGCTAGTTTCTAGAATATTCTGCCACTGGTTTCTGCTCCCAGTGCCACTGTCTTCAGATGGAAAACCTCACACATGTTCCCCAGTTTGTTCTTTTTTGTGGAACAACTCAAGCTGAGCCCAAACTCTTAGGAGGTACAACAGGATGGTCTTCCTGCGATGGAAGATGGGCCTTTCAGCAGATAAACTCCTGTCCTTGACTCACCTACTTCCTGTGCAGGTGTCATGACTGACCTTTGACCTGACATTATCGTCTCATTAACACATTGTTTGGGTCCTGGTTTCAACGACCGTGACTCACGGTTTTAATCAAAATACGTAGTTGCATTCAATTTAAACCCAAACTGCAATTTTTATTCACGCCGTACGCCACACTGTATTAATGAAGCGATTTCGGCTGGGGCGTGTTTGAGGGCAGCTTCGGGTGGGTGTCATTCCCAATGCTTCTCACAGGGCATTCCGCCGCACATCCCTCCCATTCTGGTGAATCGGGGACCAGGAAGGTGGGGGGGAGGTGGGAGGTTTCCCTTTCAGGATGTATGTTCGTCTCTGTGTCACTGCTGGGGATTACCATTAGGCCAACAAAGTGTGTCACATGATTTTTATGTATGAGGGCTGGGAAGCCAGCTGATGCTGAGGGAGAGAGAGAGAAAGAGAGAGAGAGAGAGAGAGAGAGAGAGAGAGATTGTATATGGATTTATGCCTAAGTTTATGTGCTTTTGTGGGACTGTGTATATCCAAGTGTGTGCGTATGTATGTGTGTGTACCTGAGACATCGTTTATCCCATTTCATAACCGAATTATGTAAGCAATATAAGAGATTTACTCCAAGCTGAGGCCTGGTCCTTAATGGGATCAAAATGAAATCACTCCCTCTGTCATCCTCTCACCTGGTAAGAGAGAGAGAGTGACTTCAGGCTGGAGGCTTTTATTAAAGCCCAACTTCCTGCCGCTCGAACGTGGCTGTCTGGGGGCCGTACGCCATTCACGTCACGGCGGGTGCGCTAAGCACCTAGGAAACGGAATCTTCTTGCTCACACTTACGTGCACGGAAAATCACGCACGTGAAGTACGCAACAAAGAAAAGTCATTTGTTTCCAATAGTTGTGAAGTGGCACAATCTCGAGAGTGTGAGAAAGTTCAGCTGTCATTTGCAGATGCAAAATTAGTTTAAGAAATGTAGCGTTAATCGAAATCACCTTGCGGCTGCTGTCATGGGAAGATCTACAATCACGAGCCCATCACGTGAGCTTCCTGAAAATCGGCCCACCGCCTCCACTCAATGTCCGGCACACAAAAATTGGCGCAGCTGTCAAAGCCCAAGCGGCAGGTGCGCCTGTTGCGTAACTTGGATCTTTCGAGAATAATGCCTCTGGTTCCCATTCGCGAGAGTGGCGTCACTCTCGATATGCTATTTATGAGTGCTCTAATAAAGCGCTATCTTTCAATACTTCCGTCACTAAATATTAACTGTCTCTTTGTATATTCCTGGAGCTCCAATTATGGGTTATGCTCCTCGAAAAGTCTGCTTCGAGGAAGAAAGGAAAGCGAAAAAATAATATGAGGGCGGAAAATCATTACTGCTGAATTGTTCTCGTAAATCAGTACGGATAAAGAAGAAGTGGAAAGGGCGATGGGTGCTGCTGTCCAGGCTGACGTCGCTGCGGAGGATTTGCAGATGTGCATGAAAGAGACTCTGGGGCCTTTAGCTGACGCTGGGGCCCGAGTGAAATGGACTGTAATCAGAACAGAGGACCGGCAGGGATGGGAGAGCAGGGTCATCAGCATGTTATATTTAATTTATTGAGCAGATGCTTTTATCCAAAGCGGTGTACATTTTTCTGAAAACAAGGTTAGCTGGTCCCTGGAGCAATTAGGGGTTAGGGGCCACGCTCAAGGGCCCAGTGCTGAAATCACTCTGCCAACTACAGGATTCAAACCAATGACCTTCCGATCAGCGCCACAGCACCCTAACCCACTGAAGCATATTAAGTTCAGCCCGTGGCAGCGTTCCCTGGATACTGCCCAGCACCTTCTCCTGCTGTGATGCCCCGTCAGACGTTTGGAGCGCATTTGATCACGCATGATAAGTGAGCACCGTGCTAGTAACCCGCCGGGTTCCCAGGGATAGAGCTGCCCAGGGCCTGTGTGTCTGTCGCGTGATTGGTCAGGCACTCTCCCCCTTTGACTCTCCAGCCCACTGTAATCACTGCAGTCCTTTATGCTACTGTATTTATTTATTGGTCATATACACATTGCACTACATGCATAAACCCTTGTGTCCAGCCCTCCTGCTTCACACTGTCCTGTCATTTGCACTGTAAGTCCTGTGAAACCCATTCGCTGTCACTCACTGTCTGTACGCTGCACCGTGGTCCTGGGGGAACGTTATTTCAGGTGACTGCGTACCTGTATAATGATGGTGTGGCAATGAAGCCCATTTGACTTGACTTGGGGGGTGTGAGCCTGGGGGGGGGGAGGGGGGGGGGGGGTTGTGTTGCTACGGAGGCAAGTTGGAAGAAGGTGGGTCGGTTTAGTATTGGTGCACAAGTCCCTGCATAAACTCAAAACAAATGATGGTGATTTCAGACGTGCACAGCTAGAGACACACCTGTCATATAACTGCCACCAGCTATTACTGTATTTCATCTTAGTGACTTGAGTAGCCAATCGTTGTGGATTACCCAACATGCCCCCCCCCGTCCGCTTATACCTTCTAGCCCTCCGCAGCCCCTGATTTGACAGCTTGATTACTAACCATGCGTCTTTGTTCGCTGTGCTACACGTTCTTGGGCTGTAAAGCTGCCCACGGAAATGAGGAACGCCGCAGGTGGCGATGATGGGGGTTAGGGCTATTCAACCACCAGCCATTATGCAGATGAGCGTTAATGGGGGAGGGCACGGTGTGGCATAATTACCCCAGAGTCATTATAATTGCAGCCCCTGGGGCAGTTAATATCTGTTCTCTGTACTTGTGATTGCTACTCCAGGGGGCAGTTAATATGGAGGAGACGCCAAGTCAAACAAAACCTATTCATGTCCGGGCAGAAAAAAGGCCGAGGTTTGTAATAAAACTGGTTTTGACACACTTTCATTTTTAATTTCTCCTTTTGTCAATCAAGTGCTCAGCAGAATGAATGAGATGCCAGGATGGGGTCAGTGCTGCTGAACTTTTGAATGGGGGGGAGGTAGCATTGGGTCTATAAATCTCACTCAAACCCAGAAGGTGAGCTGAAGAGCCAGAACTGAGAGAAGATTGCAGAAGAAGGTGTAAGGAAGCCTCCTTCAGTTCTATTAGGGACACCGATGATCCGTAAGCAGGACATGTTCATTAAATGTTCTCCCAGGTGTTCACACAGTACATGGAGTATGAGAATGAGCCCAACCCCACTATGCTTTACTGTGAATTACCTCACCCATAACCCTGATTTTCCATGTCAGCATGCATCCTTTTGGAGACAAGCAGACCGAAACGCTTAGGAGGGGGTGCAGAAGCACCAGGCTAACCCTTCCGCCGTTAAAATCCCATTTTTATGCTGAATCGTCATCTCTGCCCCCCCCCCCCCAGTCGTACAGTTCCCAAAGGTGCCCAACGTCTCAAAGCTCGCCTGCTCACCCTCACATCCCTTGGCACTTCACCCTTAGGTTAAACTGACACGTAAAAACGCACGACGTCCAGGCTGGTAAACTTTTTCAGATCCACGGGGCACTAGGCGTTTCCGCACCGTCGCCTCTGATGTAATTAACAAATTGTCACGAATGACCCTGACTGTCCTTGGGGTCGGCATGGTGATCCCCTGTGCAAACTCGCTAAGCTTGGGATGGCGGACAGACGCCAGCATCCTCCCAAGAGCTTCGGTACATGGGAGCTATGGGGAAAATTTCGCGGTCGGAAGGTTCCAGAAGGTTGAAGGGGTACTAATCCTGCCTTCCCTTCACTTTAACACGCCGGTCACATCCATGTCACAATTGGCCATGACGCACCAGGATGTGGTTTAAAAGGGACACTTAATTGTTTCTGCAAGCGTCAGTCGACTGGGGCTGAAGGGACACGCGAGTGTCCGCATAATGAGAACAATGCTGGAGCCTAAATCGAGCCTCGTGTAATAAGAATTATGCTAATTTCCTTACAGACAGACTGATGTTCGGAAGAATAATAAAAAAAAATCCTGTTTTGACAATTTAATTACCTCTAAATGTGAAATAGCTGTAAGTCAGTCAGATAAGGGATGGGAAATAAGAGAGGAATGAACAAGATGGAGAGACTACAGGCTTTTGTTGTTGGAGACGAAGAATGCGAGGATTCCCTCGACGGAGTAACGGATCCGGAGAGGAGAGGAATGTTGGCGGTAATTGATGTGGCAGGTGACACACACAGTTGTCATGGCTAATTGGGATTGGAGCCCATGGAACAGAAGCCGCTTCCACTTTACTGCGATTAAGACGCGTCTTAGGATAACGATTGATCTGGCACCAGGTTTAAACGGCCAAAGTCGCGCTGCCAGAGGAATTCACATTTTCCCCATATAGCTTTCCTTTTAAAAGTCCTTTTTCTACTTTTTTGTTCTTACTGTTGCGCTTCATGGAAACAGGATGTTAACTTCCCAAGGAAAGTGGGTAATGAGATTCTCCACGCAGCAGGTGGCGCTGCAGCTGAGGAGCTGGACTCCCGCCAGGAATCCGGCACAGCTGTTGTACCTTTGAGTGACCGAAACTTAAATGAAAACCGTGGGTCTTTCAGAGGAAACCCTGGGGTCTGAGTGTGATGGTGTGTTTGGGCTGTTTGGTGGCCCCCACCTCAAGCCTGTCTCAAGTCCTTTGAAGGGTACACTTGCTTGGGGTTGTCCTGGCTTCCTGCTGACCCCCCGTCCTCCAATTTAGGGGGTTTGAAGGGTGAGGCAATCACCACGGCAGTAAGTCAGACGTCCAGCGGTGCTGACCGCAAGTTGGCACAAAGAAAATCCCAGGAAAGGAGATTCTGCCTTGTCCTCTTCCGGCCCTGTTCACAGCAGGCAGTTCGGAATGGAGGCTGAAAAGGCAGAGCATGCGGTTTCAGGAAAAATCAGGCCTTTAATCTCCGCTAAGCGGAGCGGGCTGTGGTGTGAATTTCCCAGAAAGCACCTTTGGAGGAGTGAGAAGGTGCAGAAAGCGTGGCGAGGCTGGACAATGGCTGGACGGGTTCTGCCAGAGAGGCAGAGACAGCCTCCCTCTTGCCCAGCTGCGTCCACGACCCCCACCATCCCATGTGTCTGGAGGTATCTGTTGCAGAGACAGGTCAGCCCCCAGGCCTGGGAAGAGAGCATGGGTGGGGGGAGGGGCGACTGGGCAAGAGCTTGTATAATAATACAGAATACAATAGTGTCACCAGCGGGTTTGGTGAGTGTCAGCATCAAGCTGTGATTGGCTGGGAGAATGGAGGCGGGGCTGATGACCCAGTGATTGGCGTCTCTCCTTGTGGCAACCAAAGCGAACATCACATTACAAGAGGCTGCTTCCAGTGCTTTCGCTGCTGGGTCTCTCCCTAAAGCCACCCGCTTCCCTTCTTTCTACATCTCGGTTGTGCCGATCGCTTGCCCTGATGATATGATAATACTCTGTAGCGAAACACGGAGCAGCTATTTAACAACGCATCCCCGGCGAGCATCGGCTGATTCACAGCAGCCGCCGTAGCGGGAGAGTGGGGCGCGTGTGTATGTGTGCTTCCCAATTTCAGGATAAACAGCCAGAAGAATAGGTTCTGCAGTATAACATGATAAAGCAGCAGTTAAGACTAAGTTATCATGAGTTCGTGGTGACAGCCATGTCACCCATTCCTCTGAGCCTTTGACTAACTCTGCGATCTGTGGGTGCTGCCCAAATCCCTGGTGGGGGACTGCTGTTGTACCTTTTAGAGGGCGTTTGTGTCAGTGATAGTGGGAGTGACCTGGGAGAAGCGACAGAGATAGTGTGACATTCGTACAGAATGATGTGTGGGGGTGCCTCACTGGGCATTCTGGGAGACGTAGTCTATGGATGAGCAGCTGCCCCTGGTAGTTATGATGAACTCTGGGGGGTGGCAGTTATGGCCTCGTGTGTGGCTTTGCCCTGCCCTCACCCTCCATTTGCCCCCAGGTCATGCAGTGAGAGTCAGGCAGTGGGCCCTCATGCTTTGGGAGATCTTGACAGTCTGTGGCCTTCATGCTAAACACTGGACGATAAGCCTCCACCTTGCTACATCAACGATGCTACACAAATCTCTTCTTATCAGTGGTGACAGACTCCGGAGAACTGAAATCAGTTTGTGGAGATAGAGCTTCAAATTCCAGTCCTGAAACTTAACAGGAATGAGGAAACAAGGGATTGAAAAGAGAGATGGAGCATGGAGGGGGAGAAATGGAGACCCCCAGAGGAAGCTTTGTCATTGGCTGTGTGCAGGAAAAAGCAGGAAATGGCTCACATGCCATTATGTGGACTGGGATGGACTCACATGAAGTCACATACCCAGTCAGGCTTGAAAATCTAACATAATTATTTCAGAAAATCATATATGCTACATTGTGCAGATGGAGAAACCCCGTTAATAATGGCAGCATACCTGCAGGTTAGCATGCTAACCACATTAGCCCATGCGGCATTATGCGGTAAGAGCTACGGTCAGCAACAGCATCTTTCAGCAAATCCAATAATTAGGAACTATTTACATAAATATCCCGTCGGGGTCCTGCCTCATTACGCAGTCAGGTCTCCTGTACGCTAAGCCAACCTCACGTTCCATGATGTGAGAGCGGATTCAGACAGAAGCATGCATGTGACTGGAATGTGATAAAAACACTTACTTTGTCTTTAAGACAAAAGGAGATGTTCGCTGCCACCACCGGTTTATGGGGGGAGGGGGCTGCCCGCCTGAGCACACTACATCTGAAAATGGATCAGATTGTAAACTCTGCAGAAATAAACAGTTAAACCAACCATGCCGACCTTAATAGGCTAAACCCAGTGTTATTTCATGTATGAACGGCTTTACTGCTCAGATCTGGAATTTTAAAATGGCAGTTAGAAAAGACAGTCCATATTTTTCAATTAACACAGAGACTCCTGAAGTCTCGGTGAACAGCATTCCAAAAAAAAATATAAAAAAAAACACGCTGGAAAATGCACGGAACAAGGTGGAACTTTTCCCAAAATACGGCTGTCCATTGGCAGAAGTTTTCATGGCTATCATTAGCGTGGCCAAAATACGCACGTCAGACAGCGCAGAGACTGTCAGGCGAGTCCGGTGGGCCAAGTGTATTCTGGGAACTGGATGGCTGCGCGGAGCATGTTGAGGCACAACCTGTACTGTAATATGGCTCTGTACCTAAATATCAGAATATGTTTCTTTCAAGTGAGAAGGAAAACATAACATTGTAAACTATCCATCCATCCATCCATCCATCCATCCATCCTCTTTTCCCCGGGGCCCTGGTGACAATCTGTCTTACTCCACACAAACTCACATAGACATTTGTGCTACTTAGATTTTATTAAAAAGGAACAAAAATATTGATTTTTTCCCTCACATTAGTCATATAAAAGTTATAAAAACTAAAGCAGCATAAAATGTAAGGGCATGCCATTAATTTAGTCCGTAGCCTTGCTAATAACCCAATGAAAAGGATTTCCTCTGCACCTGACCCACTAAACTGCCTTTCAGCATCCAGCTAATCGATCTGCAGCAGCCGTGGGTGTCTGTGCGTCATTAAGGTGACTCTCTACATGCGGGACATGCCAACTGATTCCCAGTAAGGTGTGACGCCATCGCGGCTGGAACGTTAATCATTAAGAGGGCTATTAATAAACCCCATTGGAGTTTATCAAGCAGTTCCTCATGGAAGATGAGTCTAAGTGGTAAAATTTATAGCATCTTACAATAAATAAAGACTCCTGGGGAAGACCTGTAAGGTGACATCAGGGTGGCAGACGCATCTGAACTTCCCATAATGCCGAGTCAGGAACTGGCTCACATTCACTATAAAAGAAAACATTTACAAACCTCTGGAAGGACTCTGCTGTTGAAACCTTAAGGTTGGTAATCAATCACTCAATGAATGAATGAATGAATGAATGAATCAATCAATCAAACAATCAATCACAACTTCATTCATATACACAGTTATACTCAATATTAAACTATTCATCTGCTTAAAGGGACAGTATTACGTTTCATAGAGCTGTTTGCTCAGAGATACAAACATGATCAATATAATGTAAGAGGAGCAGTGAGTCAGTGTGCATGCCAGTGTGTATGCCAGTGTGTATGCCAGTGTGATCCGTGTGACGGTTCAGACACAGACTGCGTTTTACGTAGATGCTCTCCGGAACTTTCCCATCACCTACTAGTCCCTCAGTCTATGGCACCAGAACTCAGGCGTGTCATATAGTGTCATATACAGCCACATGACCTCAGGACCCCACAGAGGGCTGTGGACCTTTCCTGCTAATACATCTTCTGTTTGCAGAGCCCTGGTGTTGCTGGGAGGGAGAGGCGCCCCCCCCAGGCTTGGATTGAGGTGAGCCTTATTTTTGGGAGGGGGACCTGTCTCTGTGTGGGGCCGCCTCTGATTTAACCAACAGCCATTAGTTGATGTATGGAAGGGCAGATCGCATTCATTTTTAATGGCCAGAGATCAATTATTCAACTTGGAGACGCCACGCCTTTGATGGCATAAGCACCCAATTCCCCAGGTTATTGATGGGGAGGGAAAACCCTGTGACCCCCCCATCAGCTTGTACCCCTACATATACACGCACACACAGACACATGGGCGGCCTCATTTCCTGGTCATAAGGAAGGCGTGTTTCCTTCTGACCAGCCTGAAACACCTCACACTCCTGGTGGTGGAAATGGGGGGGTGCTCTCATTAACTGCCTCTCCCTCCCTCTTAAATCCCACCTTTTGCATGGTGACTTCAGCTGCACAGTGCTTACTGAGCTGTAAATGACCTCCATGACCAGCAGGGGGCCCTGTGCACTGGGCAGGTGTTTAAGAATAGAACTCAGGAGGACATTAGACAAGAACGACGGAAACTTCCTTTTCCGTCTGGCTTCCTCCCATCTAGGCACCCAATATCGCTATGGCATCGGAGGCATGTGCCCCCCCCGCCCCCCTCCCCCGTGAAAGCCACAGCCTTTAAGGCTAAGGTGTGTCACACCCCCATGCATGAAATTAAAGCCTCTCAACCGTGAGAGATGGTCCCGGAGGCACGCCACCCATGTGTGCGCACGTCTCCGCATGCGCGGCCGAGTGTTCAGACCCCGCCCTCTCTGCAGCCTCATCGCCATTAAACGTCCAGGAAGTGCGGCAGCCAGGTAGCGGATATATGGATGTACCTGCTCCTGATTCGCTCGCTTCCACGCCGGATGGACGGCTTTGTGTTGCCCGGCAACAGCTGCTATGTCTCAAAGGGGAGGGGGGGGGGGGAACAAAAATTCCCAAGATCCTCTTTGTTGCTCTGGCACTTAGAATAATGAACTGGTGAGAGACCGACACGGGGCAGGAGCGTGAGAGGGGAGAGCCGTGATGAGAATCAGATTAAAGTAACATTTCAATTAGGTGTCGGCTGTGACAGGGACAGGCAGGGACTGCTGAGGTGGCTCTACACACAGAGCGATGAACAAATAAGTGAGGAGAGTGACTAGAGGGCAAAGCCAGGAGGCCAACTATGTGTGCGCAGTGGGCGGGGTTTGGTCCATTCTTGTTAAACTTACAAAAGGATCCCTTAACTGTTAAAATATGAGGCCAAAAACACCTGTTTAATTATGTTGAGAGCTTCCCCCTGCAAACCTCTTTTTAATTGAGCAGAAGGCATTTAAATACAAATTGATCAGATAAATCGAGCCCTTTAACCTGTAATGGGGGTTTAATGATGTCCAGCTGCCTGCGATGGTCAGTCGTGAATCTATCTTTCAGACCCAAGCAGACGATCCCAGCTCTCACAGGCCAGGATTGGATGGTGGAGCTGGCGCTCTGACATGCAGGTCATGGGGTCGTCACACGCAGCTGAAGTTCTGGCCGCTGAAAAAAACGACGTGGCGCAAACGACGGCCCGCTGTACGGATGCCGGGTTTTAGATGAAAACAAGTTTACTAGGCAGCGAACGTCAGGCAACAGCAGCGAACGACAACAAGAACATGACCGAGAGGCGGGAACTCGATGAACCAAAAAGCAAACAAAAACATCAGCACTCAACTCCAAAGTAAGTAAAACTACAACAACCGCATGCAGAAGGGTCTACGGTACGAAGAGTTCCTTTTATACGACATAATATATAATTAGCAGAGTGGTATTTAAAGCAGGTGAAAGTTGATGATGAGTTTGGATGTAATAAGAGCTCAGTCTGTATGTCAGCCCGCTTAAGTGCGTTCTCTCAGTCGGTTAAAATTAATTAAACTTGCATAGTCTTGCTTTGGGAATCTCCTCGCTATGCTTCGGAAAGTTAATTCTGACCAGCATTTCCCACCCCGACAGCTAGCTCCTCTGTTCCTCATTATGAAAAGGCGATTACTAGCTGATTAATAGTCAGTCGAGATACTTCTACAGAAGCGATAAACAAAACAAAATGAAATCAGGCTTGATATGAAAAAAAATAAACACCTGGAAAAGGATTAGAAAGTACTTTCCAGTTCTTCTGCCTCATGGAATGGGTGAATGAGATGGAATCGCAGAATGATTATCAGGTTTATGCTCCCGGAACAGAAACCCAGCTGTTCAGGACCTTGGAGAGACTTTACACTGGGCTGAGTGAGGAGGTGAGGAACACGCAGGACAGCCTCTGGGCAGCCATGCAGGAGAGCCTCTGGGCAGCCGCGCAGGAGAGCCTCTGGAAAGCCGCAGGACAGCCTCTGGGCAGCAGCAGGACAGCCTCTGGGCAGCAGCAGGACAGCCTCTGGGCAGCAGCAGGACAGCCTCTGGGCAGCCACGCAGGACAGCCTCTGGGCAGCCGCGCAGGACAACCTCTGGGCAGCTGCAGGACAGCCTCTGGGCAGCCGCAGGACAGCCTCTGGGCAGCAGCAGGACAGCCTCTGGGCAGCCGCGCAGGACAGCCTCTGGGAAGCCGCAGGACAGCCTCTGGGCAGCCGCAGGACAGCCTCTGGGCAGCAGCAGGACAGCCTCTGGGCAGCCGCGCAGGACAGCCTCTGGGAAGCCGCAGGACAGCCTCTGGGCAGGCGCAGGACAGCCTCTGGGCAGCAGCAGGACAGCCTCTGGGCAGCCGCAGGACAGCCTCTGGGCAGCAGCAGGACAGCCTCTGGGCAGCCGCAGGACAGCCTCTGGGCAGCCACGCAGGACAGCCTCTGGGCAGCCACGCAGGACAACCTCTGGGCAGCTGCAGGACAGCCTCTGGGCAGCCGCAGGACAGCCTCTGGGCAGCAGCAGGACAGTCTCTGGGCAGCCGCGCAGGACAGCCTCTGGGCAGCAGCAGGACAGCCTCTGGGCAGCCGCAGGACAGCCTCTGGGCAGGCGCAGGACAGCCTCTGGGCAGCCGTGCAGGACAGCCTCTGGGCAGCCGTGCAGGACAGCCTCCCGTCCGCTGCGATGCCGAGAGAAGCGAGGGCCCAGACTGGTGCCATCTTCAGGCAGATTAAGGGCCCAGATTTGCATTGCCACGTCATGGCGGTTACTAAAGAGGTGCACTGGCATAGCGATTAACCCCTAATTAACTTTCGGCTCGGAGGCCATTGGTCAGCTTGGGGGCGCTTTGCAGCTTGAGAGTGGATTCCTGCAGACTGTGGGCTTTCAGGCACCCGGAGCGGTGATGACACCAGAAGCAGCATTAAGGACAGTAGAGATTTATAAACAGAACAATTATGTTCAGACGGATGAATATTACATCAGCCAGCTCCAGTCGTTCCCTCAGAAAGCATATTTCAGAATTATTCATCAGCCCCCTCTGTCATTCTCACAGATCTATCAGACTTGAAGGCAAAGAAATCGAGCTGGAAATCAGAAATTCCCCAAACCTCCCCCGACAGGTCAGCATCGGCCCCCCAATATCACCAGACAGTCACCTTTCCACAGCCTACACACAGACACACACAAACCCAAACATGTATTTTTAAAGATGTCAAATCTTGCACCCCTTTTACAGACTGTAAATCCTCATAAAAAATGGAGTTGAATATTTTAAACAACCTCCCCCCCCCCCCCCCCCCGCAATACTTGTCATATCCAGCTACGGAGAAGTTTCCAGAAAATGGTGCCGTCAGTAAAGTGTGAACGTAGTGGAACGCGAAGCAGGAAGCACGATTCATGATATAAAACAATTATTGCACGCTAATGCCAGCACTAACACTGCATAATTTACATGGGGGGGAGGAGGGCCACAAAGGTGACTCCTCAGAGTGGGGGAATCCCAAAACCCACAAATGCTACCCCTCCGCTTTCTTTGACGTCCAAATGAGATGCTTCAAAGACCATCCACAGCACCAGCATATGCCAGAGTTACCTACTGTAAGATGATTCCCAATCTCTTCTCACACTTTCCTCAGTACTCATTCCGTGTGTGTGTGTGTGTGTGTGTGTGTGTGTGTGTCCGTCTGCACGACACGGCACCTACCATCCTTCCAATCAGATTGTCAAGGTGTGAGATTTGCTGCCACTGTCGCTGGAAGCCGCGGGCCAGCTTTTGGTAAACAGAGGCACATTGTCACGGCGTGAAGTATGGGTTAATAAGCCGATAAACAAATAAACAAACAAGCAAACTGCGAAAAGCGCGGCTGAGGGAAGGGCCTGTCAGCCGAAAACAGGGAACGCCGATCAATTAGGAGACGAGGGTTTGATGAGATGGAGGTCTAGGGAATCTGAAGAGAAACTGGATGGTTGTTTTTATTTCCCAGAAATCCTGCGAGTGACATTTGCAGAAACAATAATATAGTGACGTCGAGTCATCTGTCGGCGTGCGGAGAATGTCTCACTCCATGCTGAGCTTATTCTCACCCTGGTCTCCTCTGCCCCCTTCCAAGCTGTCAATCAAAAGCCACCAGTGGGAGGGCTCAATGCTGATTGGAGAAAGAACACAACACCAAGTAACTCAGGGGTCCTGACAGACACAACCAATCTACCTGCTGATGGTAGATGAGGCTGAAATCCCGGTTGATACACACCCTTTGGGTCATCGCGACACTCAGACTTCTCAGATACAATCAGCGAACCTCATGATCCTATGCCAAGTTTTGGAAGCACTTCAGGAGATGATGTTGTCTTTGTCCCACACTGTAGCTCGATGAACGAGCCTGTAATGCCACAAACTCCACCTTACACGCTCCCCGGGCACGTCTGCGCATTTGACTGGACTTCAGCTCCTGATCTGACACCATTATCCCTGAACTCTGACACAGAAAAGTGTCCCAAGTGACTCACCACGTCTGTCCGTGTGTCGGCAGCCCCTTGGCTAATAGGAGGCTCCTCGTTCAGTGGGGCTCCTACCTTTCAGAGCGTTTCACCACCATCACCTGGGCAGCACGAGGCTGAAGGTTCCCTCCCTCCCTACTTCTCTCCCCTGCGCTCCTCTCCGTACGCTAATTACCGTACCTGTCAGGATGGTGGATTTCGCAGATGACACCACCCTTACGGGCGTGAGGAGCCGACGCACTGACAGGAGCTGGACCTCCTCCCCACCCCAACGCCACGCCAATAATCCCGGCTCTTCCCTTACAAGGTATCAGGGCTGTTGGGTCCACCAGATTCCCATCATCCCAGGCACACTGCCACGGGGTGAGATCACATCACATCCTGGTTTCTCGTAAACACAGCAGCATGTGAGACTCCTGAAGTCTTCGGGTGTAATTCCACCAAACTCTCCATAAAATTATCCCAACATCTTTCATCCTGTGGCACCCCATCTGCCCACTCAGGGAGCAAATTTCATTATGCTGTCATGGCCTTATATAAGGGGTGTCTACTCCTGTCTCCCCCCCACGTACATCGGCAGAACTCCAGAGTAGAGGAGACAGACCACTGCACCCCCCTTCCGAGTAGGACCACCTGCTGAACAGCTTCCTACCTAGATCTGTCACACCCGCTCTATACTGCCCACTTTCTCCCACCTGGCCTGACTGTGCTCATTGTATATGGTATATTTTGTTCACTACTCTAGTTGTACACTATATATCTACTCATGTGGTTTCTAATACCACCGTATCGCTTTCGTATTCAGCGAGGCGAATTCCATGTACGTGGCGAGAAAATCTGAGTCTGACTTCTTAATTAATTAAGTTTACCTCAACTGAGGCTTGAAATCTGACTGTGGTTTTACATCCATTAAACTTATTTGACCTGCAGCTTCATTATTAAAATATTTGCCAGGGAACTTTTAACGGCATACTTGCGCTGTTAAAAATAAAAACTTTTTTTTTTTTTTAATATTTTACAAAAAATGTACCCCTTTGAAAGAATACTGCCTATTAAACTTAATGGAAAATTCATGAAGTATACTCATAATCCTGAAGCAGATTAAGTAATTGAATGATTAGTATACCTCTAAATGAAAATGAACTCATTTGATTTATTCTGTTTGAAGGCGGGAATGAATCAGCCTGAGTTCTTTCCATCTGACACATATATTACATTTTCACAAGCTCAGGCTCACAGACTCTTTAAAGAAACCTGTGGCTTGAGATTCTTAATAGACATGCTGTTTGGAGAAGGATTTTGAAATAACCCATTGAGCCGCATCGAAATGAAGAATCCATCAGCGATGGATAGGGGGGTGTGTCACTCAGAGGATGATCGGTAGGTTGCTGGTTCAAGGCCCTTAACCCTCATTCTCTCCAAGGACTGATCCTCCTATCATAAGTGTACCTCTCTTTGGATAAAGGTGTCTCCTGATTAACTAAAAATCTAAATGCTTAAACAAAAAAGTAAAACGGACCAGTGATGCAGCAAGCCTGTCTGGGACAATCCCGTTTTGACAGAACCCAAAAAGCTGACCGCGATTTTTTTTTTAAATGTTCATTTTTCAAATGGTCACGGGATAATTCTTCAGACGGGTAGCCTGTGGGGAAGTCATGTGATCGAATGGGTTTCTAAGTTCCTCGGAGGCACATCAGGATAACGTCGCGCTTTTGACATCGGCCGGGTTCATGCAGTCCTCAAACTGTCATCTTAGCGGTGTGCCGAGCTCACGGGATGCGCCATCCCAGGGTGCCTCACCTGCTGTTTCAAGCAGCCGCGCCGTTTTCAATCCAGAAGCGGTGAGATCTTAAGCTTCTGCCTCCCGGGGCGAGAGACGCCAGTGAACCGGCAAGGCCGGAACGCGAGCTTGCCCTTTGATACTCGAACAGGGAGCGGAGCAGGCAGGTAGAGCGAGGTTGGGAGTGGCGGGTGAAATGGAAACACTGAGATCAGTTATTTACACAGCACCAGATTCTGCGTGCTTTGTTCTTTGTTCTGCCTGGGAAAATGGCCACCTGGGGACGAGAGCTACAGCCAAGGAGGCACACATGGAGTCACGCGCACGGAGTCACGCGCACGGAGTCACGCGCACGGAGTCACGCGCACGGAGTCACGCGCACATGCGCACATGGAGACAAACACACCCCTCCACCCATGTGACTCGCTTCTCTCCCGTGAAAGGGCTTCAGTCTTAGCCTCGCCCATGCACGGCCAATCCCCCATAATCCTGTTTTATTGCCGTGATGGTTTACAAGCCTTCTTGGTGTTGCTTTAAATTCTGAATTGGCTCCTTTTCTGCTCTGTGCCGGGGCTCAAAGCTCATTAGCCCGGGCTGTGGGTGGCTTACAGCCCAAATGATTTATTTTGGTAATAAATACCCTGCCACCTCCACCCCCCCAGAGAGGAGCTCCTTTAAAAGAGTGACTTTGATACGGACTTTCGGGCTCGTTTCCGGGTCCAGCCGCTCTCAGCTTCCTTCCACGTGACTGGCGCCCTTTACGCCGTATCCAGTGGGTAGTGGCTGCAAAGGCTGCTGCCCAAACGGCGTGACCGAGAAGACCACCCTCCTCTCTGAGGGCTCGAGTTAAACGAGCCACAACAATGCAGGCGATGTCATTCTAGCCGTGGGATTTTCTCATTTCCCCCGTTGTCATGGTACTCGCGTGAATGTTCTGGAACTTCCAGTGTAATGACACAGTGATGTTGACATAGTCTATTTCAGGCTCTCATACACTGGACACGATGCTCCCAGAATTCAGTCTGTCAGCCTAAAACCTTGGGGTGGGAGTGGGGGTGGGGCGGGGGGGGTGTCATTAGTGTAAAATCAGAGAGGGGGTGTCATTAGTGTAAAATCAGAGAGGGGGTGTCATAATTGAACTTATCAGATTCATTCGCAGCCTGTATGCTCTCTTTGTAGGCATCGACACTCGTCTGAAATTCCACAATACCGGCCGTGCGCCGCAGGAACGTACAAGGCGATGTCACCATAAAGGAGACAAAAAACTCATTTATCAAAAGGAAGTAATTAACCAAGGCCCAGGAATTCATCAAGTGCGGATGGATGGGATGCTGTGAGGGTCCTCGAGCCGCCGCGTTGCTCGCGCTCCGACTCACCCGACGTACTGCCTCCAAATTATGAATAATTAAAAGTCATGGATGAAATGTCTCTGAAGGGTGTGTGAGTTCACAGAGAGTTTCGGAATGACAGCCCCCAAGAGGAAATCCATGGACGTGCGTGAAGGGCATCATCATCCCAGAGGAGCACTAGGCTGCCCTCTCTGTTCGACTGAGGAATTTGTGCTCCTTCAACAGGAAGTGACAACAGTAGTAAAGCATAGATTCCCAGACATGTGTGAAAGGTCACCTGCAACCCCCAAACATGCAGGGGTGCAGATCCAAGGTGAACCGAGGACAGAGCATGGGCTCCGGGCCCTGGGGCCTAAAACCACATATCCATCCATCCAGCCATCCGTCTGTCTATCCATCTCTCCATCCATCCAACCCATCTGTCTGTCCATCTATCCATCCATCACTCCGTCCATCCAACTCGTCTGTCTGTCTGTCCATCCATCCATCCGTCTGTCCATCTGTCACTCCATCCATCAAACCCGTCTGTCCATCCATCCATCTGTCACTCCATCCATCCATCCATCCATCCATCCATCTGTCACTCTGTCCATCCATCCATCCATCTGTCACTTTGTCCGTCCATCCATCCATCCATCTGTCACTCTGTCCATCCATCCATCCATCCATCCATCCATCTGTCACTCTGTCCATCCATCCATCCATCTCTCACTCTGTCCATCCATCCATCCATCCATCCATCCAGTAGTGGGTTTATTGTTTCTGGGAGCTCACTCAATAACTTACTTTGCCCCCAATGCAGTAACTGTTTTTAGCTGCTGCATCCATCCATCCATCCATCCATACACTAGCCGCTAGTCAGGGTCAGAGGGTTCCCTGGAGCCTGTCTCCTGCAGCCCAGGTCACGGGGCTGGGGACACCCTGCATAGGATGAACACTGGATGGTTTCGCTCTAAATTCACTTTGTCAACATCCATAAAATACCATTAAACCTTCATTAAAAATGACAAAATCTTTGCTTTACATCACACCTGGGCAGTGACCCGAACAGAACACTGTCACCAATTCCCAGAGATTTAAAGGCTGTACAGCTTTGTGGAGTTAATGATGTAACAGCAAATTAACCTTCTTATTGTTGTTTTAGGCTTTTTGCCTCTTCATGGTTGACAGTTTCACATATTTTTCATTAACTGATCACAGTTTTACTTATTGCAGTGATAATTAAAGTTCTTATTACATTTGATAACGAAATTCAGATTCTAAGGACCTGCTTAAAAATAAAATCAGCAAATATCGTGGAAAAAAAATGTTTGGAGTGTTTGCCAAACTAGAAATTAGAAAAACACCTGGAAAATCCATTTTACCAACTCATACTGTACAACCTCTACCCACTAGCCCTAGATAGGTTTGTGGGGGAATTCGAAATGCAAGGATGTCTGCTGCAGTATAACACACTGAGATACAGTACTACCCATAATCCATCAGTACTACCCATAATCCATCAGTACTACCCATAATCCAACAGTACTACCCATAATCCAACAGTACTACCCATAATCTATCACACAAAGCAGGTATTATGGCCATTACGCATTATGATTATCTCACTGCAATGATAATCTTAAACCTGAGTTCAGTGCTTCGGCTTCAATACTATTGTTCTGCACAATAAAAATAATATGAACTATGGCTAGATAGAGAAAGATGAGCAGGGAGTGTGTTTTTGCCTAGAGAGACAGTGTAGATCTGTGTGTAACATAGTAATAATGGCACCCTGACTTATCAGACTGACACTTTTAAAAACTAATAACCACAGACGGAGATTTCCGGTCCAGACCAGGATTTTGTTTCAAACAACCAGTTGAATATAAAGAGTCTCAGTCACAGAGGACTCAACTGGTTGGTTGAAACAAAACCTTGGTCTGGATTTGCACTCTCTGGACCGGAAATCTCCGCCTCTCTAATTCATGCTCATTTCCAGCTCTGTGTGGATGTGTGATAAGGAGGGTTAGGAGGATGATGTTTGACCATTTCCTTTCAGTAAAGGAGTAGAGAAGTTAGGGGATTGTGCCAGACCTGGACACACTCTGCGCTGCCACAATACGGGGGTGTTCGTCAAAGGGAAACCGCAAACTCTCATAAACTCGGTGAAGAAAACGCCCGATGGGCCAGGGGCTGGACCTCCTACACACAGGGCTGTTTGTAAGGGCAATGACAGCTCTTTTCACTTGACCGTGAGAACAGAAAAGTCAGCAGAGGTTGGAACAGAAGACCTTCTCAGACCAGAACCTGGTTTTCGATGATTATAACCAGAAGCAGGAACCTGAATACTCCTCTGCTGCACTAACACTATCACTGACTTTCACGCTGCTGCTCCCCCCAGCTGGAATCCAGTGTTGTTCCAGAACTTTCTTTCTTCTTCTGACTAGGAGGTGGATGGGTCATTTAAGGTCGGTAACCTCACGCCTCAGTGACAGTGGGGCACCCAAAGCCCCATTTTTACAAAGGGCCCCCCCTTTAGTGTAGTGGCTGTTTGGGGCCAGCAGGGGGCTCCACACAAATGCCCGGTTTGAACGGTGATAAACTCAGACTTGAACATCCTGCTTTGCCTTTAAGGAGCCACAGCATTAATCGTGATTTTTAATGGTTCTGACCCAGCTGTCGAACCGCCGTGGCTGTTCCAGGCCCCTGGTTCCACATCTGTTTATGCCTCCTGACCCATAATCGCGATCTTTACATCATCCAGGCGGTAAGACGGCAGCGGGCCTGATATCCTGTTCATTATTTACCGTGGCGATGCAGAGAACACCAGCCCAAAAGCGCTGCCTGCTCGTTAGTCGATTCTGCCGGGTCTCCCGAAACGTGCCGGGTCTGAGTGCAGCCGGCAGATGACCGCCTGCCATCTCTGACACATGTGGGTGGTTTTATAAGCAGCAATGAAGCGGCTGCTTCTCCCACCTCCCTGGTTCTCTTCATTCATTATGCACACTGAGTGACAGAGTGTCCCATGGAGGACCCCCCCCCCCCCCCTCCAGGTCACACAGAATGTGTTTCTTCAGAGATGAGAAGAGCTTGTTTCCCTGCTGACTCTCACTGTTGGCGGTCCCCAATTCCTCGTGCATCAGAGAGACCCTTCATAAACATGGCCCCCCACGTAAAGGGTGCGGGCCTTTCGAAGGCAGGCCTGCCAGGCAGCCAATCACACAGCCCTGCTCTGCTGCTGCTGCTGTTCCCACCCTAAATAGCACAGACAGGTGATGCATGCAGCAGTGGCATTAAACGCGACGATCAGCTTCCTGGAGCGACATTTAAAAGTCTCACTCCACCCCAGGCGATATGCAGCTTCCACCCCCCAGCCCCCGTCAGTCAGCGCGGATGAAAATTCATCCTTCCGGGGTTTGAAACTGGGAAAAATTCAACAGAAGCAAGATCTGAGGCATAGAGAGGAGGTGGTTCCGGCAGTTTCCAGTACCATCCTGGAGGTTTGAGGAAAACGCTGAATCCGGGTAACGGGTGGCGTTTAAGGGTGGGTATTTGTCACACAGCGGTCAGTCTGTAGCATATCACCCCCCCCGATTCATCGCTATCACACTCAGCAAGGAGACTCTGCAGTAGCGGCGGAGTACACTGATATTCTTCTATCTGGAACCATGAGCCCTGCTCCATGTGTAAATGAGGCCAGTGGTGGTTTTAGATGAGGTAGCCTATTTATATAAATGGTACGGGGGCCGGAGGGGGGGCAAATGAATGGAGACAGACATTTAAATGAAGTCTATTAACGGAACACGGCAAACTCCTCAGTCAGGCTCTGCCATCCCTGACGGTGTGTGTCCCGGTATCTGCGTGTGTGTGTGTGTGTGTGTGCGGTGCAAAGCGTTTGTACATTGCAGGGATAGACAGCAATGACGTTCAACTTTGTCACACCCATCTGCCTAGGAAGGCATGATTTACAGTGTCTCTCGCCGTTCCCAGGAAAACGTGCTTAAGGGTGCGGATTAAGGATCTCTCAGCAGGGTTCCATGGCCGTACACGCATCACCTCTGGTATCATGCACATGCCTGGTGCCCCAATGTTTGCTGGCCCCCTGTTGGCCACAGACAGTCACTGCATTCAATGCTACATAAACACTGAAGCAGCACATTCTGCTAATCAGCTAGCTAGCAAAAATCTTCTATCTCTACCTGCTATTCATTTATTTTTGAAACATCTGGGGGGATGGATGGAGAGGGGAGTGCAACGTGACTTTTTGAAGCTTACCCCCTGTTCAGCACATCTAGAAGGATGGGCTGAGAGTTTTTCCAGGATTTCTGGAAATATCCACGCAGGCAGCGAGCGCACATTGGCCAGATGGAGGTAATGTGTTCAGGAACAACGGTCCCGCTGCCTACTTTGACAGATTAGCTAGAGCAAATATGGCCAGGAGCACTTAGCTCTGGGTGAGAAGCAGCCCCCAGGTCTCCCATTCCGGATCCCCGCGGCCATTAAGGCTCGTCTGCAGCAGCCTCTCTCCCCCCCCCCCCCCCCCCCCCGTCCTCATTAGCGCCGACGGGAGGCTTCTGGCGGTCCTGATTAACCGGGCGGTCCACCTTTGCCGCGGCGAAGCCCGAATCCCGGGCCTCGAGTTAAACCGACGGCGGGTGGCTTGGGGGGCGCAATCTGCCATCGGCCCCTGTAGAGCCAGAGGGCTGGGGGGCGGGGGGGGTCCATTTACACACTAACATTTAATTACTGCAGAGCCATTTTTGTAGGGTTCCTCAAGAAGAGAGGGATGGAGAGAAATACAGCAGAGGATATGTTACGTGGCCGAGCCCCCATTAGTGTGATGTCTGACAGGTGCACTGGGTGGGGGGGGGGGGGGGCCCCCTGCCAGGCATGCCTCCGCAATGACATTAACACTGATTCGTCAAAGGATGATAATGAAGTGCGGAGGGATGATGATCCATCCGCACTTGTCTGGCAAACACCGTGTCGTTTCTCCAGGTCCAGTACGTCCTCTGCCCCCCCCCATAGGATCCATATGCCACCCCCATCTATCAGTCTCAGCGGCGTCAGACTCCTGCAGGGACAAGGGTGGGGCTGGACTAACCAGCCGCGAATGGGAATGCGAAGCTGTTGAATGGCCTTCAGCTATGAGCAGCTAGGAAGCTAGCGGCTCTGGGATCGTCATGTAATGCCTGAGTCCAGGAAAGGAACAATCAGGCAAGGCATCAAGTTTGGGGGCTAGCCTCAAGCCCAGTAATATCCCAAGTTGTGTGTGTCATGGACAATGAGGGACAGGCATGGCTAGTCCATACTGATCGGCTGATGTGACACTCGGTGGCTTTGGAGATCGGAAGTCGAGTCGAATCCTCATCTTGGGAGTGTAGCCACATCTCTGTTTGACCCTAGAGGCCCATAACTGCCCCCCAAAAAAATTCTCCAGGGGCACTGGATGGACTCTACACTCAAACCCCTTCCATCTCTCATGCATGTATGATGAGAGGGTAAGGAGTATATGTGAAAAGATTCCAATATTCCTGTTCCCATATTCATGCAAATGGCAAATAAAGCTTCATTTTAAAGACCATCCCAGGCGCCTGACGAACATTAAGTAGGTGATGTTAATGAAGAGAAAAGCCAGCTAAATGAACCGACGTGAGCCCGACACTGTGACATCCACCGCGGACGTAAGCGTCATCCGCAGAACTGCAACCGTTAAGCACAGCAATGTCCTCAAAACAAACCAGGGTCAAACTCATGAAACAGTTGTGAGGGAAGGTTCACACTGGGGGCGTGTGATGAAATATTCTCCGCTTGTGTCTTATCTCTGCCGCACTGCCTCCGTTTACAGCTTGCCGGTGCCGAGCGCAATGGAAAGGTCATTACGGTAACCTAGCGATGTGCTGAAACGAGTGGCATGGGAACAGATGGAGGGGGAGCGCTTAATGGAGTCAGACGCTTGCTCGGGAAGGACGGTGAGTCTGTCCACAGCTGGCCCTGTCTTACCGCTCTCCTCCCTGACAATGCTAGGAGGTCCGGATGACAAAATGGAGCCGGTGACCTCCCGCTGAAGATGTTTTCTGCGGTGGCTGGAATGTCCACAGCGGGATCCACACCCACTAGTGTGGTAGAAACCCTTGAAAAACATCTCGCTGTGTAAATGAGAGACGATGTTGGGGGAGGGGGGGTTTAAGAGTTGAAGGGTTCCCCACGGCTGGCTGAAGGAGCAGGCCACACTCTGAGGGCGTTGGGAGATCCACAGGTGTTCTGACATTTCCATTTTTATTTGTTTTGCAGACGCTTTTATCCAAAGCAAGGTACAAGTGAGAAAGCAGCATCAGACCATCTCTGGGACAACTGGGGGTCTTGTTCAAGGGCCCAATGGTGAAATCACTCTACCGACCTTCCGACCATGGAGGGGCTGAGCTGAGCCCTCCCCCTCCCACCTCCGAAGTGTAAAGCACGGAGCGTCCTTGAACCCACAAAATAAAGTGCCAGTTAAGCAGTGTGCGGAGATTACTCGATTCACCGCGCGAGTGACACAGTGTAAGGTCACCACTGCCTCCAGCCGACGGAACCACATGGGCAGGATGAAGTACTGAGCACCAGATGGCCAAATTTCACCTCATCATGGCCTCATGGATCCTGGGTGCAGAGCGACCCGGATCGGTCCGGACCTTTGACCGTCCGGCACCTGCAATACTTAGAATCTGATATAAATATTACTTTTCCCTTGCTGCCATTTGAGAACGTTCCGGAAGGTGTCGTCAGTAAACACCTTTAGTGTTAGGGTTCACGGTCGGGGTGTTGGAGCGTGGGCGTGGCCACTGCAGTGCATAAACAGCGTCAACTGACAGTGACGCAGTGAGGTAAAACAGCACAGCCACTGGGTCCTCGGCTCTCTGCAGGTGGGGGCGCTCACTCCTACTGTCTCTTGTTTCTTCATCTCCTGTCCCTCATGCACCCCTTTCTTCCCTTCTTTCTCCCTCTTTCCCTCCTTCTCTCCCTCTCTTTCTCCCTCTTTCCCTACTTCTCTCCCTCTCTTTCTCCCTTCGTTCTCTCCTCTCCAAACCTTCTCTCCGTCTGTTCCTCACACTCTTTCTCGGTCCTCTTCCTGTCCACAGGTGTGTTGGTTCTGAGTGATTCTGCTTGGATGCCCCCCCCCACACCCCTCACCCAGAGGGGTGGATCACTCAGGTATCCTTTATTTCACAATAAAACGTTATGATCACACGTTACAAACACATATGATTTTAAGAGGAGTAGTATAAACATCCTTCAGGAAATCTAAATTTCCTGAAAATCTTTTCTCCGTAAGGCAGTAAATGGGGGGCAGGTGTGCTGGGGAGGGGTCATGGCTGGCTGTAGTATCCGATTCAACGCCTCAGCATGCTCTAGGGGGGCGGGAAGGGACTCAGGCTAAGGGGTCGGCAGTGTGATGTCAGGGCTGCAGTGTGCAACTGACCCGGACTGAGCACAGATTTACCTCTCAGGGCGCCACCATGACGTCTGTTCACTATCTTCCCTTTCCAGCATGCATCTAGGGTGCTTAAGGCTCTACCCACTGCATCATCGATTTCCACGTCACTTGGCGGGGCAGCACCCGGATTGTGGGACCGTGCTGAACTTCCCCACGAAAGGTCACCCACACATGCACACATAAACTACAAGTGGGTTAGCACCCAGGGATAAGTAGCCTCACACACACACATGCATTCACACACTCACACGCTCACACCTGGGAGTGCAGCATGACTCACACTACGTGTCTTCAAGCGAACTCAGACGGGGGTATGTTCGTGCTGATGAGTGCAGGGGTGCAGTTTGGCCACAAGAGGTAGGCAAGCTACAGAGTCACCTACCAAGCTGAACATGCAAGTCAGTAGCTAGGAAGCACATTCTGGAAATCGCCACGGAAATAGGCAACGCAGGATGAAAAGTCTGCCTGGGACGTACCACTTCCTCTCCTTATCTCTCACTATCCCTCGCACCTCTGACCCGATCAGGCGCTGATCAGACCCATCACTCACATGACCATCTATTGTGCCAATCCGGCACTGACCCACTGACCTGAACCAGCACTGACTCATCCTGGCGTTGACCTGATCTGGCACTGACCTGACCCAGCACTGACCTGAACTGGCACTGACCTGAACCAGCACTGACCCATCCCGGTGCTGAGCCGACCCGACATTGACCTGATCCAGCACTGACCTGAACCAGCACTGACCCATCCCGGCGCTGACCTGATCCAGCACTGACCTGACCAGGCACTGACCTGAACCAGCGCTGATCCGACCCGGCACTGACCTCAACTGGCACTGACCCAGCCCAGTGCCAACCTGACCTGGTGCTATTCCGACCTAGTGCAGACCCAACTCAGTGCTGACCCAGCCATGACCCCTGATGGGCTACCTGTACACCCATAACCAAGCCAATGCTGTCCTGCATGACACCTCTTGGTGGTCACCACGGTACCACCCGTGCTGCTGGTACGGAGCTCTCTAACAGAAACAGCGGGCAGTGTACAGGAGTTCATTAAAAATGCAAATAAACTGATGCATTTCATGCAGCTGTGAACACTGCAGTCAAGCTCCCTTTCCTGAGTCATGATGCAATAGTTACACGATAAATTTTCAGCTGCTAACTGAGAAAAAGAACTAAGAAAAACAACTAAATATAAACTTAAAAAAAAACAACAGCACACAGCTTTTGGGTTATTTGCACACAATTAACATAAGTTTTTAGGAAACTAGCAGCAACGGTCACTGGGGAACAAAACAGGAAGTAGGAGTTTTGTGACAGGAAGCTGGAGTGTGATTTCAAAATGACCTTGAAGGTGCCATTCTTTCAGGATCTCTAAGGACACTCCAGTATGTGACGCACCTCAGATGTATGAAGTGCCATAGATTCTGTCCCTCAGCACCACGGGTGGGAAGAATTTCACAGGACATAGAGAACATGGGTTATATGTTAACACACGTCTTTTTCATGTGCAAGCTCAGTCCGCATCAAAGACCTTCGTCAATCAATCAAGACCACAGAAAAATTCCATCATCTGTTCTGTGCTGGGTATTGATCCACCAGGTCCTGGGGTCTTTCCCTTATAAGGCAGGCTTTGACCTTTTTAATACTTGTTTTCTCCTTCGGCATTTTCCAGTCATTGTGCGAGAGTAATAGTTAAAGTGAGTCACAGGTTTTTTTTTTACTTTCTACACATCTTCTGCTCACTGGAGTTTTTTTTGGCCACAGCATTGACAGAAAAGGCAGAAAGCGATAAAAGAAAGGAACCAAGATGGCTGCCGTGTTGGCTGGAGTACAGAGGGGAAGAGGGCAGGACCAGAGAGAGAATCAGACCGCTAGGGGACAGGAGGAGGATGGGGGCCCGGCTCATTAGGGGAAAAGGTGCTCGGTCTGGGTGGGTGTCAGAACAGAAGAGGTATCCAGGAGCGTGTACAGGGTCTCAGGTCCACTGCCCCCAACTGTAAGCTGATTGGCCCCTTACCCTGTCACTCACCGATTCAGAACACACCACTGAAAACTGATAAGTGTATGAATTATGGCCCCTCTCATGTCCCACACTACCACAAAGAAAACAGTAGAACAATCTCAGGAGTTAAACATCTGAACAGGTCTGAGGTCAGCTCATTTGGAAGAGAGAGAAGTGTCAGCATCTGGCAGGAACAGTTCAAAATGCCAAGTTGGCTTAACCCCCCCGGGCCCCTCCCAGGAGGGAAATAAGGCCCCGGAGATGGTGATTACCTGCAAAGTGTGTGAGAGAAGGCAGTGTTCAAACATGGCATCTGCATTTCCGGTATTCCCTGCCATCGGTGATATCAGGGCTGCACTGGGAGAACGCAGAGCAGCCTGAGGCCACATGGGAAATTGTGAGAACTCAAAATCATTAGGAAAAGCAATATGCCTCCAAAATTTCATCAGTGTTCTTGCATGATAAATGCATTTCTTCTCCTTAAAATAAACAGCATTTTGCTTGGCTCTATTCTGGGCAGATTGGCCTCAAATATAAACAATTTATCCAGGTTTTTTTTCCTTTTCTCTATCAATTCTGTAATGAGGAAACCCAGTTCTGCCGCAGTCACACTAAACGACGGATTCAGACCCAGAATGTCGCTCGCCAGCGCCACCACTAGGTTGAGGAACGGGGAACTGGCACGTCGGACAGCGACACCGCGCCTCGCATCCTGAGGCTGGCTCCCCACGGGTTGCTACGGGCAACCGGAGGGATGGGCTCGGCGTTCCGGTAAGAGGTATTTTGGCAGCAGCTGCCGGGGGGGGGGGGGGGGGGGGGAGTGCAGCCACTGTCCTCCCTCCTGGACCTTTGATCAGAGCTGGTTGCCTGTGTGACCCGGATCGAGGTGTCGGTTTCTTAATCACAGGAAGAGAAAAGGAACAGATCATGATTTCATGAAGGATGGACAGAACTACAGCAAAAAAGTGGACCTCAATCTCAAAAGTGGTTCCGGAAGTTGGACCCTTAACTTCTTCGGGAAACACAAACTGAAAATTAACTGAATAAAACCTTAAGCTGATTTCCTGAAACGCAAAAGGCCGAAACCACACGGAATCCAAATAATTGAGCTGTTAAAAAAAGACTAAAGACATAATGATAACATTCTGTACTTGGGTGCAAATTCGGAACACGTTTCCGCGTTGATGTGTTATTTGTAGATGAGATCAGAAAATCTCCGACCTTTTAGAAACAGAAATGCGAGATTCTGAACATTATAGTCTGTCACAGACCACTGAACACAAGAACAAAGGGAAGAACCCTGAACAATTCAGTGGTTTCCTTCAAAATTTTGTCAAAGAGCAGGTCTGACACCTTTGGGTAAATAGCTGCTATTTATAGAGCACCATGCAGTCACCGGGAGGGTACAGGAATGCGTGGGGTTTGCAGCCGCAGAATAAAGCGACTGTATGGCTGTTGCGTTTCACCGTCTTATCTAAGCGGGCTGGCTGCAGCTCACACAGCTAACATATGTACACTTCTCCTCTCTCACCCCGGGAGTGACACCTGGTGAGCAGGGAGTCACGGCAACGTGTCAGGAGTGACCTTGGTGCCTGTGCGGTGACAGAATGGGCATCACAGTCCAATTCCCAGGGCTCAGACCGTTTGCCCCTCCTTCACCACTGGCTATTGATTTCGGAAAAATGATGTATGAATGTCCGAAATCAGAAATACAAATATATATATAATATTTTAAGAATAAGGTGAGTGTTCAGACAAAACACAGCAAAAAAAACACAATGAAGGAAATTGAAGTGATATTGAGGTTGTGTCGAATGCACAGTGTCCTCGTAAACATTTTGATTATATTCTCTTTTCTGCGAAGGTACGATTAGTTTACCTTTACCTCCGGATGCTCTGGTTCCAGGTAAATCCCGGGAACAGGTGTGGCTCATCAGAAACCAGGTGGGATAGAAGACCTACTGGACAGCGTGCCTGTGGCCAGAAGGTTGCCAGTTCTAATCCCAGGGTCAGCAGAGTGATGTCAGCATTGACCCTGCTTTCTCAAAAGCGTACCTTGCTTAAGTATCTATTAATAAAAAAGTGGAAGACGCAAGGATGGCATGGAGAAGCACAGCATCGCCGACCCTGAAGAAGGTCTCTCTATCTCAGCTGACCCTTCCATTCCCCCCAGGGCGCCCTGACATCTGGATCAAACACAACAAAACACTTGACAAATGAGAGATGTTCAAGGTTCAGACCCAGTCGACTAGATTTCTTTGACGGCATCCGGAGGAATCCGGCCTGATGACAGCGATGTGGACGTTGAGCACGACTGAGTGGCACCATATGGAAGCAGAAATCCAGGCCGGCTTGCGCTAGAAGCTCACATCATCTTACCATAACATAACCACGTTCGTAAAGGGTACTGGCCGTGCTCGCAGCCTGCGGCTACCGTATGTTAGGGTCTGCAAGAGACCGAGGAGATGTGGACCTCCTGCTCAAGCTCATAATAAGCACCACACATCCTTCACTGAGAAGAGAGAAAGAAAATGCATTTATTCATGCATGAAGGCGTTATTGAAATCACAGAAGGAACAAAGCAAAGTAATAAGAGAGAGATGGGGAGGGAGAAAGAGAGGGCGAGACTCGCACTGCTCTTTCCGCTCAAGCTTGGGGTTATAACTGTAGCTATCAGAGTGAAATAACTTCACTTTTTTGCCTGGCCAAGTGCATTGTGGGAAAACATAAAAGACAACAGAGGGCCAACGGGGAAGGACACAGAGGACGAGTAAGCCTGTCGATCTCACCGTTCACCCCACGCCGACTGACAAGGGCAGCGGCGGCCAGCAGCTGAGTGATAAAGACGACATTATTCAGACAGGCTGCTGCAGACTTGTGTAGCGACATAATAGGGCTTTGCTGCATGGCCACACGGAGCACCGAAAAGATGCAATTTTCTCTGAAAGAGATTGCAGAGGATAAACAAGCAGATGCTGCAGAGACAGTGAAAATGTCGCCCTTATTTCTGCCTGATAGGATCCACACCCTTCATCCACCCTGCACACACACACAGGACCAAATAGACACGCACACACATTGTGATACATTCATATCTTCGTGGGGACTCTCCATTCATTCTTCCTCATCTCTTCCAAAGGAATGGATGATTGTCCTTTGCCCCTTTGCCCTTATCCTTTTATCTAGAGGGGGGCCTATGGCAGCATGCTCTCCAATACCCCCCCTCAGACATCCCCCAGTGTTCTGATTTCACAGCCATCGGTGCCCTGACCCACCTGCCCCATCCAGCAGAACTCGCTGATGCCCTGACTTTTTGACTCCCCCTGACACCCCAAATCTGCCCGTGGACGTCGCCGAGGAGCAGACGTGTCACAGGAATGATGGTGTCGTGGGGTGACAAGCTTTTAGCTGCCTGAGTGACACCCAGAAGCACCCTGGGCAGGAGTAGCGTGTTAACCAAGCCGGCGATTACGCGCAGCCCAGAGAGATCGCGCTCCCCAGGAGTAGCGTGTTAACCAAGCCGGCGATTACGTGCAGCCCAGAGAGATCGCGCTCCCCAGGAGTAGCGTGTTAACCAAGCCGGCGATTACGCGCAGCCCAGAGAGATCACGCTCCCCAGGAGTAGCGTGTTAACCAAGCCGGCGATTACGCGCAGCCCAGAGAGATCACGCTCCCCAGGAGTAGCGTGTTAACCAAGCCGGCGATTACGCGCAGCCCAGAGAGATCGCGCTCCCCAGCTGTCACATAATATCTCTCGGCTTTTGATAAAACCCCCGCTCTGATATGCCTGCCATATAGGGAATATACATGAGAAATCTGCTTTTATTATACTTGAAAACCAACAAACAAACAAGTCCACATTCATTTAAATCGGCTTACAATGTAGCCCTTTTTTAGAACCTCTGGCTATATTCGTGACGCATCTCCTTCCCATTTCTGGAAGCTCAGAATATGAATGTTGTGTGTGTAAAACACGCCCCCCAGTGGTTGCACAGGCCACGCCCAAGGAGCCTGCAGCGCACGGGACCCTTCCCTCCCCCTCCTGTGATGATCGGCTTGACATTCCCGTCAGGCAGACGACAGTCCTTTCGTTCGACTCCATCTGTCTCTATTGCGGATTTCTGATGCAGGAAGGAAGCCATCCGTATTCTACATATTTCGAGGTCCTGCAGCAATGGGAAGAGGACCTGAAAATCTGTGTTTATAAATCCCTGTCATTTGTGTGAGCTTGAACAGGATGGGCCCATCCCTCTCTCCAGCACAGCAGCACATGTGCTACTGTAATGAACAGCAAACCATTTCCTTTTATATCTAGCGGCACAGAGCTTATTTTCCACAGAGTACCACTTGCTGGCACAGTGATTTCACCTCCGTCTTGGCGCTGACGAGTTTTCATCAAGTCTTCGAGGGGTAGCATTCAGACAAACTGAAGCTTTCAGTCCCAGTTGAATCCAAATATGAACACAAATACCCAAGTTCTGTGGGTGGGCAGAAGAACAGACTATACTGTGATCTATAAGTGTTGTCACTGAGTATAGATGAACGGCCGAGCACGATCTCTGTGATTTGATGGTTCAGTCCCTGAGTATACATGGATAGCAAACACTCCATGAACTTTTTGTGCTGTCAGAGTATACATCGACAAACGAGCAAGCTGTCTGTGATCTGTAACTGCTGTCACTGAGTATACATGGACAGCAGTACACTCTGTAAGTCCTGTTACTTTGTATACTTGTATAACAGAGCATGCACTCTGTGATCTGTAAGTACTGTCACCGAGTATATATACACAGCAAAGCATACACTGTATGATCTGTAAGTACTGTCACTGAGTATTCATGCACAGCAGAGCATGCACTCTGTGATCGATCTGTCAGTACTGTCACTCAGTATATATGGACAGGAAAACTAGTAGACATTTCAGGAGGAAAATCTCTTGCAGTATCAAAATGTCCAATCAGAACAATTGGTGACAACTGGAAGGGCTGTTGAAAACACACAATAATCTCACAGGTGATGCGTAAAACAGAGTGATGGACTAAAGGTTCATTCCTGATTGCAGGGGTAAAATCTCTCATTCGAGTTGCTATTGAGAAGCCAGGAAATTGAGGAATTTATTATGAAGGATCAATTATCACCCGGCATTTTCCCCTTTCCTCTGCATGCTCCTTTGCGTTTCCGTTGTTGCCAACCTGCCCAACCACCCCGCCCCCCCCCCCCCCCACTAACATGTCTCGCGTCACCGAGATGAAAGCACCTTGCTCTGTTGCTTTTACACTAATTGATTGCACAAGCAGCCAGTCTCACTTGCAAAAGCCATTAAACGGGAGGATTGACAAAGAATACACTGCAAATCCCTTTGCATATGAGCGGAAAGTGTACTTTAAATATATAAACCCTTTTTTGAGTAATGAGCCATATGTCTTCTTGGTTTACGGGCCACACTTGATGATCGCCTCCTTAAGTCAGCCTGATTATCCTGTTGTCCTGCTTTTTCCTCCATCCTTCCATCCTTCCTTCCTTCCATCCTTCCTTCCTTCCATCCTTTCTTTCTTTCTTTCTTTCTTTCTTTCTAAACCATCCTTAATACGCAATAATACTGCCTTCCGTCAGCTGATTCCCCCTCCTTTCTGGTGAATTCCTCAGCGCTGTAGCTTAATCTATTCTTTATTAGTTTCTTAAACTGATTATTCCTCTAGGGCTGCAGGGCGCTGTGGAGGAAACAAGCATGCTGTCACCAAGCGCCCCGCATACAGGGTCTCCCTGCCCAACGCCTCCGTGTCCAGTGCAGTGTTCCGTCCCATGGAAGTGTGACACCGTGGGTGAGGCTTATGATCTTTAACATCTGCAATCTATTGACTCTCAGAGACCTGCCTGGAGAACTGACTCCTTGATGGACTCTGAGGGACCTCACTTCCATCCATCCATTTTCTGAAACCGCTTGTCCTATTCAAGGTTGCGGGGGGTCTGGATCTCAGTTCACTCCTTGCTTGTAATGAACAGGCTCATTTTCCTACAATGTCAGCATGCCGGGGGCCCTCTCCTATGTTTTCTTCTGGCATTCTCTCTTCCCCCCTTTCATTTTCCTTGTTTCATGCACCATTTTGTATAAATGATGTAGTAATGGATTGCCAGACACTCTTGTTAAATGCCTTAAGACAACTGTATTGTGAAAGGTGCTATATACAGTACATATAAATTAGATGGAATCGTTCCCCTCTGTTAAGAGGCCCCCGCTCCAGGGATTGGCACTACATCATCCCCCCTCCCCCACTATTACTTGTTTCACTGTCCTGTCCAGCCAACACTAACGCCAGAAATAAACCTTGCATCACCCCCCACCTGTAGGGGCCGCTATCCCACGGAATGGACCTTGCATCATCCCCCCAGAGGTTATCCCTGGGAATTGGAGTTGCCGCCCAGGCCGGTAACTCTGCAAGCTCTTTCAGCCTCGATGAAAGGACAAGTCAGCAGGCTGGAGATGAACTCGGTGCCTTGTACTGGGGCACAGGCATTACGAATGCTGTCTATTTAATGAGCGCCCAAAGAATTTCTCTCATTAAACTTTTCTTCAGCAGAAAACTCTGGAGCCAGCGGGCAGCCGGGGCCAATAATATGTGTTTTATTCCCCACATGCAGACACTTGCAACAGCTTTACTTCCAGGAAGAGACTCACATGTCCACCTCCCAGTGGAAGCACCGCCCCCAAAGCAGGGACTGCAAAGCAGATCAGCCAATGGGAATCCACTTCCTGCTGACTGTTGCCGGGTATTAGTTGATTCAGCCTGCCAGAAAACATGCTTGTTAGCTATGTAGCTTGGCATCACTTTGCCGCCTTTTTATCGTCAACCTTAATCGGTCAGTTGAAGAGGGGAATTGTGGGTAAATCCCTGTTTGCCAAATCTTTCAGAGCCACACCTCAGTCAGCTGGCTCTATTTTGTCTGGACGGGAAGAGTGACCCAACTGTAGCCCCTCCCAACAGCACCAGGACCTGCCACTCATCTGTACCCCTTTTATGAAACCCTCTCACGTCTGACTGTGTAATGAACTGACAGCTATTTCCCGGCGTAAGCTGAGAGTGAAAAACATGACAGCGATAGCATCTTACTGTACCTGTGCTTGTTTTTTAATCAAGGATGAATTATATCGCAGGCAGAGAGTAAACATCTCACGGCAGCCTGCTCCACGGTGCCTGACCCGGGCGTGTTCTCGCCGCGTGCGGGTATTAAAGATAATCACGCTTTCTCTGTGCATGTCTTGTTGTTATTCAATCTCAGCGGTGTGCTGTAATTAAGGAGGACCGTGAGCCCACAGTTCATAATTAGAACCCACCAGGGGCGCCATTGGCCAAAGTCACTCCAGAAGCGCACACACAATATGCGGCGTAGAAGGTTCCAGCACGCCGACACACCTGGATCGGTGTCAGATGAGGAGCAGAAGCTGACCATGTTTGGACCGCCATGAGCCCCATTGTTTCTCGGGAGGTGGGGACAGAGGAAGTCCAGCTGTTGGAAGGGATTCCCACTCCCTGTACCAGAGTATTCCATAGAGCATCGTTTCCCGATCCGGCCCAGGTTTTTGCACCATCCCAGCTCCCAAGCAAAAACGTGGCCGATCTGTGGGTCTCTGAGGACCAGATTGGGAAACACCTCCATAGAGCATGGAATGGGCTGGATAGGATCCCGCTCATACTCACACTATAGTGGTACCAGCCCACACAAGGACTGTGGAAGGAATCGCCGAATTTGGAGGAAATGTACAGGAAGCCAGAGGTCTGGATGGATCCCTATGAGCAACACGCAGCCCTGGAGGTGACTGTGATCGTGTCCAGGCTGCCCTGAGAATGGAGCGAAGGGCAAATGCGCTGTGCTGCCCCTGGTGGCCGAAACCTCTCACTGACCCTTTGTCAAGAATCTGAGCCCGTTTGTTAATGCAGAGGGGTGAGTGAGTACGAGAGAGAGAGACAGAGACCGAGAGAGAGAACATGGATGCTTTCATGTTTCCTTTCTCTGTTCCATCCTCAAATTCCAGCCAAGATAAAAACATCACTTGACTTTATAATGAGATCCGTAACACAGGTGATATCAGGGCCTAATTTCCAGCCTATCTGGGTCTTGTTAAGAACTTTAGTGTGCAGAAAAATGTGTGAAATACTGGTCCAAAGGTTAACAAAAATAACGATGAACTGTTTAAAAAGTCACACAAAAGTACACTGTGGTTTTTTAAATGAGATTCCCTGTTAGTGGACCAGAATCCCATTTTTATGGTAGAAGCGCTCCTTTCTTTTCCAAATTACAGAGCAGAGTGAGCTTGAAAGGAAGCCAAAGACCACTCAGAGATTCAAGAGAGAAAACCTTTGCTGTTACCTGATTCTCCCTCCCCTCTCACAACCTTGTTGTGTGCTGGGAATTAAGTTTGTTATCTTTTGATTTATGTAGCAGATGCTTTTACCCAAAGCAACAGACTTATTATTATTATTATGATTATTATTATTTTAAACAGCAGAGTCCACCAGTTCCTGGAACAATTGGGGGTTAAGGACCCAATGGTGACATCACTCAGCCAAGCAGGGGATTTGAAGCAGCAACCTACCGTGGCACAGCGTCTTAACCCGCTGAGCCACAACCATCCATTTTCTGTAACTGCTTATCCTATTCAAGGTCACATGGGGTGTGGAGTTTATCCCAGAGGCTACAGGCGCAAAGCAGGGAACAACCCAGGGCACACTCATTCTCACTCACACACACACTCACACACTCACACACACACACACAGACTATGGGCCGTTTGGGAGCTCCAGTTAGCCTCAGCATGTTTTTCGACTGTGGAGGGAAAGCAGAGTACGTGGAAGGAAACCCCACGATGACACAGAGATAGGACACAAACTCCACACACAAGGAACCACAGCAGAGACTCAAACCCTGGTCCCAACCACAGTGCCTCCAGGTAAGTGACAGTTAATTAAAATGATTGAACTGTTACGTATTTGGCTGTTGAATGACTTTTATTTACATGGTATACAGCACATGCACGAGACACCATAATGTACAGCATGGGCTGCAAGCTCATGCACGCCTGTGGAGAAACGGCAATAATTCATACACTCATTGCACCGCGATTCATCAAGTCGAGAGCCCTACAGACATCGAGGGCCCTAGAAGAGAACACCTAGCGGTGAGGCTAATCACACACCAGCCCCCCCCCCACCATCCGAGCCCTATCCAAACGAGAGGAGTTCAGTCACGGCAAAGACGTCTGTCAGCATGGGGCGAGAGTCCTGACAGTGTGGGAATGGGGGAAGGGGGGAGTCCAATCAGTGCTGGAGAAGAGAGACCTGTTGGTACAGTGGAGAGTCTCAGCAAAAGCCCCAGAGGTTTAGGTGCCCGAAGTTGACCATGAACAGTTATTACACTGGGAACCAAAAGTGATTTCAGGGGCCATAGAAACACCAGACCTACCGCTTGCAAATGAGTGGCCATATTTTCACACTGTAACTGTGGCGAGAACGAGTCTCAGGCAGCCAGACACATGCTGGTGGCAGGTAACATGGGCACAGCGGGCAGGAGGGAAATCAGGAAAGAATCACAAGACTCATGAAAACCATTGGTGTTCCTATTTATTTATGTAGTGAGATTGGAGTGATCAGGTGTTGGGACATGAGGCGAGGCAGGATCACGGCGGGAGTGAGGCAGGAGAGCGGCGGGAGTGGGGCAGGAGCATGGCAGGAGAGGGGCAGGAGCATGGCGGGAGCGAGGCAGGAGAGCGGCAGGAGAGTGGCGGGAGCGAGGCAGGAGAGCGGCGGGAGTGGGGCAAGAGAGTGGCAGAAGCGCGGCGGGAGCGAGGCAGGAGAGCGGCGGGAGCGAGGCAGGAGAGCGGCGGGAGAGCGGCGGGAGCGAGGCAGGAGAGCGGCGGGAGCGAGCCAGGAGAGCAGCAGGAGTGGGGCAGGAGCATGGCGGGAGCGAGGCAGGAGAGCGGCAAGAGCGGGGCAGGAGAGCGGCAGGAGAGTGGCGGGAGCGAGGCAGGAGAGCGGCGGGAGCGAGGTAGGAGAGCGGCGGGAGCAGGGCAGGAGAGCGGCAGAAATGCGGCGGGAGCGAGCCAGGAGAGCAGCAGGAGTGGGGCAGGAGCATGGCGGGAGCGAGGCAAGAGAGCGGCAAGAGCGGGGCAGGAGAGCGGCAGGAGAGCGGCGGGAGCGGGGCAGGAGAGCGGCGGGAGCGGGGCAGGAGAGCGGCGGGAGCGAGGCAGGAGAGCGGCTGTGCTGAAGGAGGTTGGAGTGCAAAAGGAAAAGCAGGACAGAGCCTGGAACAGCCGAGCATAAGTGGGATGGTGGAAGTGCATGTAGGGGCAGGAGTCAGAGAAAGAACCTCCACAAGCTACTGTCAGGCCCATGACTGCCACGGGAGACACGGCTGTGGGGGGTGCCATAGTTAAGCCGTTCTGCTGAAAATACAGGGCAGAGCCACGCCACAGAATCCAGGGTAGGGGGGTTTATACACACAGAACACTCAACGTCAAATTCAAGTCCAGCAAATACAAACAAACAATGGGAGCAGATAATTAAACAGAGAATGGGGGCACCAGGGCCCAAGGTTTTGCCAGCAAAAACAGCCCTGCCTGCTTCCCTCCAGCTGCAGTTATCAGGTATTCGCTTATTTGGAAGAAAAGGCAGAGTGAGAGAGAAAGAGAGAGAGAGAGAGAGAGAGAGAGATAAATGACCGCCAGCTGGAGGGCAGCCCAAGACACCATACTGTTTGGGCACCTGTCCACTTGCTCCTAACGTCACAGTAAAACAGACAGGCAAGACATTGGTCTAGGCAGTCAGGGCCGGCAGGCTCATGAAGCGATTGGCTGAGCAAGCCGTCCATCACATGGTGCTCTGACCTGCGTTGTCCAATGAATCGAATGGGTCCTTATTATTCACAGAGGTGCAGACAGTCGATGGATTATAACTAGTTTTGAATTGACACACAGAATCCAAACACATGGAAGTAGATGTTGTGATGGTCATGTGACCATGAGCTGGACTTTATGGCACTAAACTTACCCACACTGCCCTCATTTATGTAGCAAAAGTAGATTTTTTTTAGAGCAATTGGCAAGAAGTGACCCTTTAACCGTTTGAAACTTATCTCAGATGTGTCGCTGCGTTCTTTACTGTTCGGATTTCATTCATGTGCAGATAGGGCTCTGCAGAAGCTGAGGTTCATCCGCGGTCAAAGAGGAAACTACAGGCGACTCACTAATGGAGAAATAACTAAGCTGGGGGGCTTGCAGGTGCGATACAGTGCCTGGGTACCGCCATTCCGCTCGGGAAAGGTCTGCATGGCCTAACGCGTGGGGAGGGAGGAGCATGGAAATGGAGAAGCAGGAACCCCTGGACCTTCTCGCAGACCAGAATGCCAGGAATGGCGAGGAACCTCAGAGTAGCTTTCTGCTCCCGCAGGTGTATCTGAAGATGCTTGAGAAGCCTCATTCCCTGAAGAGCTTCCTCGGCCTCACTCCTGCTGTGGAGCACCCCTCTCCCCCCCCCCAACCCCCTTCTCCGTCGCCATGGACATGAGATGTGGTCTGCTGTGGATCTGTTGCTAGGAGCACGACAGAAGGATAGATTTAAAGGGCTGTTTCAGAACTGACCTCACATTGCCTCATCCTGGTACCTGCAATTCAGATGCTGGCCAGCAGGGTGAAACATGCACCATGAAACGCTGTGCTTCTTAACTCAGGGGCTTTTTGGCTGAATCAGAAGCAAAGTGACTCTGTCCTCATCATTAAGTGCGTATCTGGCCCCCGACGGGACGCTTCTCCCCTGACTAAAGTGAGAATAAAAAACGAATGAGAAAATGGCGAGTCTTGAAAAAGACCCACGATCTGAGCGGCTGAGGAGGACAAGGGCGACGTTTGACCTTCTGCCTGAGAGCCTTCATCCATTGCAGTGTTTGGCCTTCACATCAAATTTTCCACAATTCACTACATATGAGTTTTTTCATTTTAAGAGGGTAAATCGGGGTGGGGGGCGCAGGGGAAGAGGAGCAGCAAGCTGGAATATACCTCTATTATTACATAATTGTTTGTGTTAGAAAACTGCAACCTGATCTTCTGAGAGACTAACGGTACGTTCACAGAAGTTCACACGGGGTAGGCGACCCATGGCCTGCAAAACGCCCCGAGCAGAGATCAGTGCTCACACTGAGTCAGTCTGGGGGGGGTTTGTCCCATCTGCAAGTCATTGTCATTAATCTAAGCAGGTGTTCTTTTCTGCTATGGGGGGGGACAACAAAGAGAGGGGCACACACAAACACACACGCACACACACAAACACACACAAACACACACAAACACACACGCACACATACGGAAGGACATGCATGTTATATGTCTCTCAGGAATTCCAGCCTCCCTCCAAGGAACAACAGCTCCTCCCTCACCTAGGCTTGCCCCCCCCCCAGCAAACTGTGCCACCCAATTTCACTTTAACTCAGATGCATACATGCCAACCTGCAGTGATACCAGGGAAGAATACCCCCTGAGTAATTGTATGTCTTGCCCTTATCAGGATCCACGTCTGAGTCACCAAACTGGGCCGTGGCTGGAATTACTGGTCTGACCACATGATGGCGCTATAAGTGACCGGCTGCGGCGATGAAACCATAGCAACAGGGAGCAGCACACATTGGAATACCGAAGCTTAGAAATGAAACCAAAGCAATTAATTACCGGGATGTAAAGACTGGTGCTGCGGGACTGATGATCCCTCCTGTTTCTCCTCCCGTCCTCAAAGGAAGAGGCACCCTGGCCTTCATAAATCAGCCCTGCACACAGCGGCTGTCAGGACCCCCCGCTCATACCTGGGAAACAGCCTCCCTGCTTCTGTGCCCAACCGCAGACAGATTTCTGCCACCGACATTAACTGCAAGATCTTTCCACGGACGACGCCATACGTCTTCCAGGCACGACGTGTGAACTTGCTCTGTACAGTGTTTTTGGACGTCGACGTGTAAGTCGCTGCTTCGACGCAGCCTTGCCTGAGCTGCATGATCAGGACCCTGTACAAACAGGCTTGCAGAACCATCATCTGGGGCCAGATCTTCGCAGATTGGGCTTTGAAAGGTGATCCAGACCATCAGCCCTGGAACAGAATAGCAAGAAGAAGATCAGGGTGTATTTTCAGACTTTGGAGAATACGGACAGTACTGATTACAGCCTTGGAGATGTCAGTTTATACACACAGAAAAGTTTATTCTTCAGTAACCAAGATGGAAGATGGATATTTGCTAAATAAAAACATAATACATAATTTATGAAGACCGGTAAGAGGCAGCAGTCCTGCATGTTCGGGAGCTTATTAGGTGACAGATTACCGTGAGCGGGCTCGTCCCAGAAGCTGCCTTCAGTAACACATGGCACGTTAAGTCTGTCAGGAGTGTCAAAGGAAATCAAATCAAGGTCGTCTCTTTTCCTGCAGGACTCAGATGAATGTAAACAGGGGGGCTGCTTTGCTGATTAATTAAACTCTCTGCACAGACTAACTGCATATTGACTCAACGAGGGTGTGACAGAAAGACCCCGCCCCCCAGAGAGGGGAGACCTCTCCCTGAATCCCAGTGGCATCACTGTTACAATGTCCCTTCTGTTTCTGCACAACGTCTTGGGTCATTTCGCCGTTACAGATGCTGTGATGTCGGCCGTCCTGAGCCTCCCTGCCGATCCCCTTCCCCCGCCATTGTCCCCCCCATCTCTCAAAGACAAGCCACAAAGGGGGCACTCCAGTTGACAAACTGGCCCACCTCCCCTGGCAGATGGCACGACACCTGCCCGCATCTAGGAACAACAGGTACAATTACCCATACTGTCACCTGCCCTGCCCATGTTCCCACGCCCTTGCTGGGTGGTGCTGGGATCCTGGGTCCTGCTGTTCGGGGGAGGGGGGTGGCTAATTGAGCCCCCCATTACAGTTTCTGTTTGTAGTTCAGACGTGCTTCTCCATAGGGCTAAGCTGCTCTGCATGTAAGACACTGTCTCGCTTTGAATAATTAAACAGAGCCGCAAGGACAGAGCCTGATGAAAGGTGAGCTCATTTCTAAACCCAAGATAAACATTCCCACATTAATTGTGTTGTAGCACATTAGTTAATAACCCGTGGATGGGTCCAGACATGCTCCATGTGTGCCTGTGTGTGCGTCTGGTCACCCCTGCCCTCGCAGAGTTGCTGCGAGAAGTGCTTACGGAGGATAAGATGGATGAAGGAAGTTTCCTACTTTTCAGCGCATCCTTGGGAAAAGGTCAGAGTGGATAATATTTAAAAAAGCGGAAGATCCTGCTTAACAGTGAGTCTGCAGAAAAAGCAGACGTTCCTTTGCTCTTTAAATACGAGCCCGTTTGCGCCATATACTGCCAGCAAATTACTGCTCCCAGAGGTTCTCTCCCGATATATCGACTGTGAAGAAATGACTCCTCGTGGCAGACGGAATGGATGGTTCGGTGAGAATAAAGACATTCCGAATCACCAGCCATCAGTCAGTCCCGAAGCAGTGCCGGAACGTGGGCTGCGGAATGCGGGTGGGTGACAGAAGGTTCCGGAAGCAGAGAACACCCTTAAACATGCAGATGGACGGCACAGGAGAAGCCGACCGTGCCGCCTAGTAACGGGCAAACATGCCGTGGCGTTTCCATCGCCATGGAAACAGTAATATGCCAAGGAGGCTCGGAGAAAAACAAACCTTTTATATCCCTGAGCTGCAGATGGGGGGATTTCGACTTGCAATATCGGGCCAAACAGCATCGAGTGAAACTTACCATCGTTCCCTAATTCGCATCGTTTTGTAGCAGATTCTCCTGGAGGGAACTGCAAAGCAGAATTCCGAGGTGGTGACCAGGGGTGGACTAACTTCTCTGGGGACCCCCAGGCTGTCATAGCCCCCCCCCCCCCTGCCCCAGTGGATTTTGGAGCCAGGAGAGAAACTAAGAGAGTATTTAAAATGATACCATGTCACGTTCACTAATCAGCGATAAAAGTTACTGATCGATGGGGTGGGGTGCTGTGGCTAAAATTTACCGGCCAGGGGAGGGGGACTCCTGTTTCTTTGAGCAGGGACCCTAGACTGTAACCTGAAATAATCCACTGCTGCCTTTTCATGACAATGACCGTAACAGCGGCCTAATGCAGGCAGGGGGTGCTGATGCCGGAGTCACTGGACAGGGGCGATTCAGTCTGCCTCTCTCCGAGCAGCATCATTTCTGATTGTTTATCTTCGCGCTAAATCGTCGACGTGCCCCTTTCTCCCTCGGCCAGCACTCCTGCCATCCGGCAGCACCCTGAAAGGGCCACTTCGACACACGACACATGGCCGGCATTTTTTTTCCACAGTTTGGTCACAGAGGTGAAACTCTCTACCAGCAGGACTCTGACACGTCAAACTCCCAGAAGATCCCCAGCTGTACCGACAGGCTCTAGCTGGGGGGAAAAACCAATTATCACCCCAAGTACATGGAAGAATTTTCTGCCTGCCTAACCAGTACACGTGAGGCAGGGATCATGGTGGTAGTGGGGGCCCACAAGTCGCCAGCAGTCGTAACAGTTGGTAGTTGTTTGCAGTTGAGCTGCTCTCATTTTCACGGCGGACGGACTGTGTGCATGCCAGCTGAGTACACAGGCATGGAGAAGCCCCCGCTAGGCTCCACACGTGGGGCCTGCATGCTCCAGCTTCCACAGAGCTTCAGGCCCAGAGCACCAGGAGTTCTTATTTACAAAGCGTGGATGAAGTAGCTGAGATCAGGAACCTGGTGAGGAACAGGGCCAACATTCTCCTTCACCTTCAACACAGCAAGAGTCCATCTTGGCATTAAGTCCTAAAATAAATACTGTGGGATATTGGTTAATTGTATAAAAAGGTTAAGCCTATGTGGTCCTCGAGGGATGAAAGTGGTGGACATGTACTTTACCCTTCTAAGGTGACCCATTGATGTTAATATCTAGTGATTGGTTAGGCCATGGAAGGAGTTTGTCTTAATCCCGGCGTTTATGTAACCACACTTGAGATCATTCAGCAGTGTTTATATGTCATCTTGGAATATGGCAGCTTCATGAGGAAACATGGTCTCAGGCTGAAAGAGGACCGATCAGACCATATTAGTATTTTTCCATTGGTCGAGGCTCCTGCTTTTCTGCTCCAGGTTATGCATCCTTGTGCAGTGGTTTCTGAATGACAACCGGCCTCAGTTACAACTTTGCAACCATCACAACATTCAGTCTTTGTTTAAAATGGATTAATAAAGTGCTGATTGAGTCCTGTCACCATTTTTGAGGATTGACTGGGTGGTTAGGGTTAGGGTTAGGGTTAGGGTTAGGGTTGTGACCACTGATCCTCTGCTGATTGAGTTTGTCACATGCTGTTACGGTTTCTGAGACTGTTCACATTGACACGTGAAATAATTCTGCATGTTTTGTGACCTGTGCCTGAAACTCGGCCTCTTTGGGTGTCTGTTTATTGGCCCGTGGGGCTGATGGTCTGATCCCTTCCATAGCTGACACACAAGCTGCTCATTGGCATTCAGGCTCACCTCTATAGCCGGGTTTGTAATTATGATCGAGTCACTTCAAAGTTAAAGTCCTCTGTCATGTGATGTGTCTGTCATTCTGTCCACCTCCTGCATAGCTTATTTATTACCATTACAGCCTAAATGAATGAAAACACGATGGATGGACGCCACATTTCAAGCGTAGCGCATTTTACTTGCTAAAGGCAAGGTGATTTCCCTTTGTATAGAGAATGAAAGGCATTTGTATTGTCATTGTGTCGCCCTTTCAGTTCAGTACATGTTTTTTTGTTGTTGCAGAAAATGTTCAGCAATCCAAAAACTCAGTGTACATTTAAGGTGCTCAAATCATGACGATCCTCCATAAGATCTTCTTCCACGTTGAACTCCTGAAATAATGCCGAAATCCATCCAAAATTTCCTAAGATGTGTGTCCAGTGTAAAACTGAGAGAGGATGTCTTTGAATATTTTCTAAGTTGGCAGCTTGCTTCCATATTGGTTTTAAAAACCAATTTTGTTCATCACTGGCTCCCAGGAACTCCCAGAAATCCCCGCTCTGTTTTTAAAGAGATGCACCATGGTCATGTGACCCCAAGCTTAATTCATTTGCCCAGTATGTTCCATCTGGACATTCTCATCCTTGATTCTCATAAAATTTGGTGCTGATATTATTCCCAGCGAAAGAGGCACAGAGACTGGTCTATAAAGGGACATATTTAAAGCGTGACATTTCATTTTAAGGCCTATTTCACATCCTACCTTCAGCTCTGTGGCCAAATATTGATTAGGAGCCTTCACACAAACAGTTAGGCCTTCTCACTCTTTGGCAGTGAATGCGCTGAAATCTTATCAGGTATCGACACAGAACAGCTGTTAGTTATGAAACTGCCTCCTCAATTCAGGTTTGGTCTTCAATATATTTAATTTAAAAGGCATTAATCATGTTGGTGTTTTCGGCAGACCACAGTGTGTGTGTTTCCTTGCCCCCCCAGCCTGTCGGTGTTTCCTTGCCCCCCCAGCCTGTCGGTGTTTCCTTGCCCCCCCAGCCTGTCTGTCTCCTTGCCCCCCAGCCTGTCTGTCCTTCCTTCCCCCCCCCAGCCTGCCTTTCTTCTTGCCCCCCCCAGCCTGTCTGTGTTTTCTTGAGTTATTGAAATTCTGTGCTGTTCAGTGACTTATTTGTGAATTAAATACTCGATATTCTGCATTCTGTAAAGTCTCCATGTCTCGCGCTTAAAGAAGCTCATGCATTCAAAACACTCTAAATAAAAAAAATAAAACAGGCAGAATCAGATTCCGCCTTATCAGCATAGGGCAATTGCTCCAGCTGATATAATATCAATTATTATCATCATTATATCAATATTATTTATTGCTACTCAGGACGTCTAAAGGCTAATAATGTACTGAGACCAGTTTGATCTAAGAGCTGACTAGAGGGGCACAGCGGCTGGGAACCTCTGATTATCCGGTCAATGTGGCCATCGTGGGTCCTGTCAGCGCAGACGACAGGTTTGATGTTAAAGCCCCTACTTGTCACTCTCTTTCATGAGGAGTGGGCACGGCTCTCAAAGCCCCTCATGGGCATTTTATCATGTTTCCAGCAGATCCCCCACGCAGTCCTGGCAGCAGGATTACCCCCCCATCCTTACAAACCACACTGCCACTGGGAAGGGGGTGGTGCACCCTCCGCTTTGCGGAAGCCGTGGAAGTATCCAGACTCCGGGAGCATGTAGTGAGGCATGAGAGTCCCACCGTCCCGAATTAATTACTGCAGTTTTACATGGACAAGCAAGCAGCATTTCAGGGCTCTCTGTGGCCATCTAAGGGGGCAGGCGGGACCCCGTGGGTATGGAGGCAGAAAAGAGAGAAAATGGAGGTAGAGAGAGAGAAAGTGAGAGGGAGAGAGGGAGAAGCAAACCTGCCATGTGTATCTGCAACTCCAGTAGGACAAGCTGCAGCCCCTTGAACTGTCTTATTCCCCTGGGCAGTGGGGGGGGAGGGGGGGCAGCCGGCAGGTCACGCTGTTTACGGCCTGTCAGTTGAGCCAACGGCAGCACATCACTGCAGCCGCGTCCTGTGCGACCTGCCCAGGTTCTTGCTGCCTCTGGTAGTCGGCGCCCTCTGCCTGCTGGGGCAGGAATTGATGTAAAGTTTTCACCTTGGCAGTTGACGAAGTCCCAGGTCGTCTTGGTATAATCTGGTACACCCAGGCCCATAGTCAAAAATAATACATTTTCGGCGGGGGCAACGCTATGGATAGGTTCCTCCTTGAAGATTTTGCTGACCAAGGGTGGGTGGGAGCTGATTTTGGAGGGTTCAAACCCCCCTCCATGGAGAGCTGTCTCCACATTACTGTGTCCAGGTCTCACCTGGTCTACAGAATAAAAAATTTGAAAAACAGTATCTATTAACCAGTCTGTGTGGCTGACCTCTACCTGAATAACTGGTCTGCGGCTTGGTTATTGTGGTTAACCATGGTTAATCGTTAAACTTGTGGGCATCGGCCTGGTGTGGAATCACTCTGAAAGGTGTCATTGAAAAATCAATTTCATTACAGCTCTTCCTTTATTGTTCCCATTCCTCAATGTCTTAGATTATCTGCATGGTGCTTAATGCCACTGGGCACTCGCTATCCCTCACAGTGCGGTTAGCAGTTAGCAGTTAGCCCTTCCTGTTCCATTGGTGTGCGGGTAACCCCAGGCTATCAGTATGTGGCTTAATGCCACTGGGCACTCGCTATCCCTCACAGTGCAGTTAGCAGTTAGCAGTTAGCCTTTCCTGTTCCATTGGTGTGTAGGTAACCCCAGGCTACCAGTATGTGGTTTAATGCTGCTGGGCACTCGCTATCCCTCACAGTGCGGTTAGCAGTTAGCAGTTAGCCCTTCCTGTTCCATTGGTGTGTGGGTAACCGCAGGCTGTCAGCGTAAGGCTTTCTGAGCCATCAGCTCAGAAAGTTTGTCGTTTATAACTGTATGTCAGGTCAGTGACGAAGGGAGGAGTCAAGGCACTTTAAATACCCCCCTGGTGTGACCCTCTTCCCCCTTCCTGATAGCTGCCCTGAACAGTGTTCATATTCTAATATGATCCTGGTGGAGCCACATCCATTACCAGACTCATCACTCCCAAGGGCGCGACAGAGCCTTCCCACCTCCGCACGGGCCGTCCTCTGCCAATTCCTCTGCTTCCTCTAAGATGGCTGACACTGCCCCTGCCCCCCCCCCCCCCTCACCGAAGTAACCCACCTATGGCTTATGGGGGGGGGGGGTATTAATGTCACGCACAAAGGCCAGTAAGTATGCAAATAAATAAACAATGGTGTGAAATTGACTCTCTGGAAAGCGCCTCCTCCGGCTCCAGCACTCAGAACGTTCTGGCTGCTCTTTCTCTTCGATTTTCCTCCCTTCTGTGAATCCGAATGAGCAACATATTAAAATCTTCACCTGGAACTGAAAAAATGGCAGTGGGGGGGGGGGGGGAGACAGTTGTGCCCTGCTTGCTATAAATTAGAAACAAAAGCTAAAATAGGCAGGTCTTCTCCTTCCTGTCTGGAGCTGGGTGGCCTTCTGGGGGCTGCTACGCTTTTCATTAAGTGTGCTTGGCGTCTCGCGTTACGGCTGTATAATGTGGGCGCTTAGAGGGGCGAACGCACAGACTGCCCCTCCTAGCTACTCTGAAGGAGGGAGAGCAGCCTGCAGTCTTAGGTTGTTGGTCCTTCTGAACCGTTGTTGGGTTCAGTGGTGGTATTTCCACGAAGGATCTCCTTCTGTGTTCCCCTCCATGGCTGTCTAGGCAACGGTGACCCCCCAACCCCTACTCAAACATCACCACTTTACTAAGAGGCAGAGATAAAGGGTCAGCTCACCATAAATATCCTTCCAGGCAAGATATAATCTCAGTCTTACGCCGATCCATGTCTCTGCACCTATAGCTGGAATGCTGCCGGTTCGAATCCTGGTCTCAGCAGTAGAGTCACATGACCGTTGGGCCTCTAACCTCCCCCAAAACATGTTGTAGGGCTGCTGGATGGATGGCTGTCCCTGCACTCACACCACAAGCTTCTCTCTCACCTCTATACTTGTGTGAGTCTGAAACAGGAGAGCATGATGGGAAACGTGAAAATTAGCACATGCCAATGGTCCTGTTTTCATAATTGTGCAAATAAAGCCTCCTTTCATTTTGGAAGCTATATCAGATTCCATTAGCGATGCTGTTTCCATAGTGAATTAGCGTAGCGTGCGGACACCAGTGATTAGGGAGGAGGCATGCGGGTATCGTGATGCCACTATCTTCCACGCAGCTGCTACCTGGGCCCATGTGCCACTACAGGGACTGTTTACCAGACAGCTCTGTGCTTACAGATACACGCCCGTGAGCTTTGGGGTCATGCAGCCAGAGGTGGGGGCACCTCCACCCCCCTCATCGCATCAGCAGCCGTTGGTGATGGTGCACACCTGCTACGAACTTGTGGCCCAGGCTCACCGATCGGAAAATGGCTTCCAGGTACCCCCCAAGCACCCATTAACCCCCCTCCCTCCAACACGCAGCTGCCAGACTGCCACTCCCCCAGGGGTATCTGAAAACAGCTGGCCCATGGTATGGGCCTGGTTATATCCCAGGAAGTCTGAAGCTTCTCAGGTCCCCATAAACCCCCGTGTAGGGCCGAACGTCTGCCTGAACCTGCACCCCCTGCTGGTAAGAGCTGTATAAGTGCTGCATGTTGGCGAAGTGTTGAATAAAATGTCATGCGTTCCCATTCAGATCTGGCTGCTCCAGTCAAGCCTGTGGCACTGCCGAATGCTGCGAATGCGTTCGCTATTCGAGGTTGACTTTGACGCGCAATCGCCTGAGCTTTTTAAAATTTGTTATTAATCTGCTCTCCACTTCTCCACACTTCAAGCATGTGGATGAAACCTTGAGACCCTTCATTCATTTAGACGCTCTGGAAAGATCTCATCTGTAGAAGGACCTCCCTGTATGTGTGTGTATGCGTGTGTGTGTGTGTGTGTGTGTGTGTGTGTTTCCCTTCCATTGGTTGTTCCTGGCACCCCCCTCTCCCCCTCCCCCCCCCACACACACACACCCCACGGGACCGATTCATGAAGGATGAGCCATCTGAATTAACGCTGACATGGACGGTAGGTCTAGTTATGAATTTATATACCTGAAAAGGGCAGACGGAAGTCAGGGAGGGGGCCGGATGTGGGCAGCCCCCCCCCCCACCCCAACATCGTAACCATTATAAAGGGACAGGAGGATTCCACCTGTAAAGCATAAAAATGTTACACGTATAATTAAAGTGCTTTTGTCTGACTGTCAGGCAATCTGTTTAAGGACTGTAATTGCTCTGCGTCATTTACAGACTTGGTACGGCAGGTTTCTCCTGTTCGTGTGGGTCTGTGCGCCTTTGAGCCACTCTGCACCGGGCCACCGAGTCCAGGGGACCCCGACTGATCTCATATGCTGTTATTTACTCCCCCCGCCTCCGCCTCCGCCCCCACCTACACCCCAGAGCTGGCCAGCATTTTATCTCTGTTGACTGATCATGGGTTATAAATGCTGTCCTTTAATTATCGTTGTCATTTGTTTTTGTCGTTTTTTTTTTCCATTCAGCCTGCTGGATTCTTATCTCGGTGCCTGTCGCCACACGGTTCCTGGATGAGGCCAGAATTCCGGAGTGGGGGGGGGGTGCTGAGGGCGTGTGATGCCCAGCCCTGACACCACCCGCCTCATGCACGAGCGCCCACCTTCCTCAGATCCTACAACCTTTAGTTATCTTGCCAACAGGTTGTTTTCATCTCGGGACCTGTGGACGCTTTGGACGTCTCCCATGGATTCCAGTGTCTTCCAGCTCCATTTGCATACGGAGGGGGTCCAAGCGACAGAAGCCAAGGGAGGCGGCTGCCCGAGACTGCGATGCCTCAGCCATCTGCTAAACCCCCAAACAGTCGCCGTTTCCCAGAATACACCACTTCGGCATTTAGCTGCTTAGCTGCCATCTTTACCCAAAGTGACTTACAGTGTTTTTCTCTGTTTACACAGCCGATCAGGGACTACAGAAGGTACCCTCCTGAAACCTGAAGACCTGGGATTAGAAGCCCAAATCCTTAGCCACCGCACCACCTGCTGGCAAGCAGAAAAACAAACATCTTTTGGACATGCGGGCAGACCTCGTGCTTCTTCTCTTCCCCTGTGTGCACCCTTTCAGTACTGTCTGTTCCTGCTGGTATTCAGATACACAATGTCGAGTTTCCGGTTGGTAGGCTGAAACTGGCAAGCGTGAATCTCATCGCCTCCCATTCGTACTGCAGGCTGCTCCTGAATCCTTCACATCACTCCCCACCTGGACGTGGAAACCGTGGGGCAGGGGCCACAGCTCATCGGAGGCCACTCCCTGGGCTAATGGCATGTTCCAGAAGCAGCACAATTCTACCACACCATCCCCGGTTCCGATTGACGTGACTGAAATGAACGAGGGCGGGACCAGGGATAAGCCACGGAGTGAACGGAGCTCCAGGTCACCGTGGCAACAATAATCCATTTAAACCTCCTTTGGATCCTTTACCTTTACACGGATGTCGCCATCAAGCGTGAATGCAAATGCGATTAATGGATGGCGAGCAGGAGAAACTGATTTACATGAGTGAGGTGCGAGCCCTTTCCTCCCGTGTAAGTTTAATCTGCTAATATTTCATTCTGATTCCGGCTGCCAAATTAGCTTATGAATTTGAATGATACATTGAAGTATCGTGTTAAAATAACATTCTGAAGAGCCATGCAAACATGGGGGGAAAAAAATGGGAATAATGGCCACATTAGTGGGGATGTCTGAGCTTCCAGCCCCCGGAAGCAGAGCGGTGCAGTCAGTTTGATTCGCCGGCGATAATTAAGGGGCTCACCATAAATATTGCCCTCCGCCACATGCCCCGGTGTAGCCAATGGGAAGCCTGACACGGAGCTGTATTATTTCTCATGCCGCACTGCTGATTCTCATGCAAATAGGGACAAACAGGAGGCAGAGAAATTGGATTCTGACTGAATCTTGCTGCTGTTTAATGACCAGAGTTTTAGGGGGGAGTCTGAATGCGACATGGACATGACGGCATGCATCCTGCCCCCCCCCCCCCATGCCCCAGTATCAGTCATCATGCTGCAGTTCAAGGGATCCGCCGCTTGGAGTCCATTCCAGCTGAATCAATTTCCCCTCATTTATTTTGGGCCCCCCCGGGGGCATCAGCTTGTCACAAATCTGCATCCTTTATGTGACAGATCATGTTCCTGAAACCTCCGATTAAATCTCAGCGTTGCCAGGGAAACCGCCCATGGCTGAGAAGTGAATGCCCTGTCTGCTGCTAAAGGAATCCACACTTAGAGGAAACGGGCCTCTCTGACATCCCAGGTCCGTGGTTCTGGTGGGAAGGGGGTGGAGTTTTCCCTGGATTATGCAACACTAGGTAACAGTATTTCTGGCTATGAGCAGAAAAAACGGATGAGACAGAATGACTGACCGAAAAGCCGATGGTGATTTGGCCAGGGCTGGAGGGTCTGGCTGTTTGAGAGGTCAGAGTTCTGAGGAAGCAGGCGGCCAGACACTCCCATGGAAACGGTAACCGGGAGCGACCGAGAGGCTTGGCAGCAGAGCAGAGAGAGCTGGAATAGGATCACACGAGAGAGAAAGGAATGGGGGGAAAGAGCAGCGTGATTAAACGTCCATCCACACACAAGAGGTGCAGAGAGGTTCCAGCTAAGGTGTCCCCCAGAAAACAGCGCTAGGAAGTTTAGAAATCCTCACAGATACACGCTTTCCATGAAGAGGCTGTGATTGCCGGAATGGCTCATGTGACATCAGGAAAAGGAGCCCCAGCTTGTCCAGCCGGAATCCAGAGAGTAGCAGCCGTCGGCGAGCATCAGGCAGCTGGGAGAGCCATCAGCGGCCGGCCGCATGTCCGTGCTGCAGGCCCCAGCACCATCCTCCGCTCCTGCACTCTGCTCATTTGTCTAAGTCCCTTTCCGCCGAGCCGACAGCCGAAGGGCAGCTGGCATGGCTTCTTACGAGGGCACTCACGGAGCATCATGCTGATTACCCACAATGCAGTGTGCCGCAGCACTTCTCATGTCGGTCCGCGTAGCGGCTGCAGGGTCCACACTGCGCCACAGCCGTGATTGGAATATTACTCTGGATCCCCGAGGCGGTCCTTCGTTACAAAACTGGAGAGAAAGGCCTCCGCTGTGAGCGTGTGTGCGTATCGATCCGGGACTCCTGTCTGCCTTGATCCGACTCTCCAGACCATCTTCCCACCTCAGCGGCGCTAGTGGAACTCGCCTCGTCAGCATCTCCGTGTCTAAGAGCCTGTTCGATCCCGGGATGCCCCGTTCCTGCCGGCAGGAAGATGCTTTCCTGGAATCAGAGTTGCATTTATTACCGACAGAGGCATGTGCGACTCACCAGCTGGAAGGCCCCAACGTCGGGCTAATGGCACATTAAGTGTGTGGGAATGCAGTCCTGCGGAGGGCGCTCACTGCGTGGATGGCTGTGTGGAGATGAAGGGGCGCGGCCTCTTCCGCTCCATATGTTTGCCATTTGCCCGAAGAGCGCTATTTAGCCGTTGTGCTGAGCCTGAATCTGAAGGCAGAGCACAGCACGGCGGACCATTAGCCAATCAGTATGTTTTGACTAACATGTCCCTTTGTGATTGGTGCTTCCCTGGAGCTCACACCTTCCCCTGAATCTCAATTATGCAGGTCATATGAAAGGCCCAATTAAAATGGCTAATAAAGCCAAATTAGCACTGCGCCCCCCCCCCTCCAGCCCCCATCACTGTCCCATCCGAATCCGACCTGGCTGCTAAACAGGCTAGATTATCACCCTAGTGGCTACTCCAACTTTACACAGGTCTGGGCATGAGAGAGAAGCCCCCCCACCCCCCATACGACCTGGGCCAAACTGGTGTCCAAGCAGATGTTAAAGCAGATGGGAAGAGGAGTGGGAGAGGGGGAAAAGAAGGAAGAGAGAGAAGGGAAGAGGGGTAGGAGGAGGCAGAAGGAGGGAGAAAAGGGGAGGGTAGAGAGGGTGGGAGAGGGGGAGGGAGAGGAGGGGAGGGTGAGAAGAAGGTAGTGGATGAGATGGACAGAAAGGAAGAGAGAGGAGGCGAGAGAAAGAAAGAAAGAGATGAAAAAGATAAAAAGAGACACAATGTGTATGAGAGTGTGTGTGTGGTCATGTATACAGTATATTACTTTGTTTTGACAAAATGTTATGCTGAAGTTGTGGGGATCATTCTTTGGTTACATGGTTAACATTAGGGCTGGGTAGGTGGTAGGATTGTTATTGTTGGGATTAGGGTTGTACTCTAATGAATGTAGAGTCCCGACAGAGATATAGATACCTAATCCGTGTGTGTCTGTGTGTGTGTGTGTGTGTGTGTGTGTGTGTGTGTGTGTGGTATCCACACTATAGGATCTCTGAGTTCCTTCACCATGTGGTACTGCAGCTCGAGGGCAGCAGAAAATAAAGAACATCCTGTCCAGGAGAAGCTCCGAGCGGCAGGAGTGCTGAGCAAGGTCCGCAACCTACCCCTCTACGCATGCAAGCGGGGCCCGGAGGACAGGGCAGGAGACGGCTGCTCTTCCCACCGCAGACACTGATCTACACACCCCCTCAGCCTGGATCCCCTCGCTCTGCTGGACAGCCTGTCAGCCGGATCTCCCACAGATGGATCCCAGCCAAAGTAACAAACTTCCACAAAGAGAAGCCAGAGGTTAATGCGTGCCAAAAAAGGTTGTTTCTACAAGAACATATTACAAAGCAAAAAGTAGCAAGAGGAACTCAAGAAGAAAAAGTGAAGCAGTGGGAGACAAGAGGGGAAGGAAGAGAGAGGATAAATCGCGGACAGGGAGCGATCGGTGGGAGCGATGGTTTCGTTTCCTCGGAAAAGGGTGGGGCGCCACACCGAAAATAATCAAATAAATAACTGTGATGCAGTTACTTCAATGTCCCTCTTTATGAGAGCCATAAAAGTTACATAAAGCATCGACAATGAATTTTGTATAACTCCACGCTGTCATCATTAGACTTAATATTTTATTTAAGCCGGGAAGAAAGTCACACTTACGATCCACACGCTGCTCTAATTATCTTTGCTAATTACTTTGGGGACGGGGGCCGAAAATAAAACGCGTTGGCTGGCGAGAGAGAGGCGACTCCCCCGCGCCCTGGAAATCCGGCCCTGAAGATTTACGTCCGGCGTGAAAACATTGGCGACCGTGTGCCTGCCGTTTATAACTCGCCTCTGCACAGAGTCACCCGTCAGCGGGGCGGCTTCCTGTTGTTGCCTCTCATCTCCATCATCTGTACACGCTTCCGTTATATTATTAATTCATCCAAAGGCCGTACACGGATTACCCCGGGAATGTATCTCGCGGCACAGAAGGGCTCCTCTGTCATACTAATAAAGGCTCTGTAATGAGAGAGGCCGTGCCATCACCGATATTCCACCTGGCTCTGGAACGTTCCAAGACTTGGCTTCCTCTTTACAGTTAATTCATTAGAGGGGCTTTTAGTCAGTCTGGTCTTTCTCATGGGCGTATACAGGGGTGGAGTCACAGGGGTGCTGGTCCTAGCTGAAAGCTGATTGGCCCCTGGAGTGCCCCCTCCCCTGTCACTCATCGATACAAAATAAATCATTGGATAATGATAATGTCGGCCCATCTCATGCCCACTACCGTAAATTTGTCGAATTGCTCCTGCTCTTAGTCCACCTGTGCTTATTTTGGTGAAGCGATATTTTATTGTATTTTAATTTCTCTTTCAGTCTGTTGGGTTTCTGTTTGGGAGTATTATCATGTTTTATTATTAAAACATGGGAGAGGGCTGTGAGATTGCAGAAGGAGGATAATGAGACTGAAGACCTATAGATCCAGCCATGGTCCCAGGCCTGATCTCATCACTAATGCCTTCCGCTCAGTGCCGCTCACAGTACTGCCCCATCATGTGCGTCCGGCATCCCAGCCAGTGATTTTTGGGTCCATTATCTCACCCCCATTCCCAGCCAGACTGCCCACCCCCTCGTTCCGGCAGGAAAGGCCTTGTCGGGATCTCATCTGGCCCCTCCCTCAGAGATGGCTGCCACCCAAACAGGCAATTGGGAATAGCAGCTCCTGCCTCCAGACTCTCCCCACTACCCCCCCCCCCCCCACACACGGTGGGCCACAGCTAATTGCCTCTGTTCCTGGTCAGGAAATCTAGCAGGTTTTCTGGAAGGCTGTTCTCATTTAACACCCCCCCCGCAGAGTGAGTAGTGCTGCTGATTCCCCGCTAGCTCCCTGGGGGGTGACACCCACACCGTCCGCATCTGATCTGGGAGGCAAGGCAGAGTTAGGAGTGAGACCACCTGGGAATAGCAGCTGCTGTAAGCACAGGGGTCACATGTCACCGTGACCCTTCACCCTCACTGCCGCAGGGACCCTACGTGTCTCATGGACAACCTGATAATATCCATTTAATCTAATTTCATGACAGTGATGCATTAAGTGCCTCTGTTTCGTGTTTTTATAACTACTTATTGAGGGACATTTCCCCATATGACAGATATACAGTAACTGGCTCATGGATCCAACTACAGCCCCCAGTCATGAATCTGCTACTGTTCCCTGCCTCCTTTATAAGGAAGGTATTTTTAAAAAATAGCAACCGTTAGAGTTGTTATCATCTGGGACGGGATAGGCAGAGCATCATGAAGTAGATGAAACATGCAGGTCAGTGACATGCGATTCATTCAGGCTGGGATCGGATCCATTAGCAGCTCCGCTATCTGGGCAGCCTCTGCATCGGCGCTCACTACTGCCTGGCTTGCGTCAGCATGCGGCCTTCTGCAGCAGCATCTGCACAGGCAGATGTGACAACCATCATAACGGTGGGGACTGTTTGGGGGGGGGGGGGGTGAGGGAATCATCACAGCATAGTGGGTTCACGACATTCGGCTACTGCTGCGTTGTTAGTGGTTCAGAATCGCCCGGCCAGCAACTGTGACCGTGAAGTCACACGCTGCTCTCCGAAAGCTAAGGTGATTCTTTAAAGCATCCTGACATTTGGAGATGCGCCCAGTTTATTTTGGCTAACGAGCAGGTCTTCACGCTCCATGTGCTTTTCGGAGAGAGGTGCCTCTTCCTAAGCCCTACCCAGCCTCCGTGCGATTGGCCAGGAGACGTGGTTCTGATCGTCCAACCGGGCGTCAGCTTCCGGCTGAGAGTGGCCAGGGTCGGCAGTGTCACACGGCTCGTGTGCGGCCTTCAGTACCGCGAATACTTCCTCATCTCCAGGCGTAGCCAAGGAGACGTAGCCAGGTATGTGAACACACTGCAGAGAATGCAGGTAGCAATCAGAGTCACTGCCGCATTTCCTGCATAAATGCAGCAGGTCTCAGACACATGAGAGGCACTTTAAAAATACCTTATCTTGTGACATTACCTGCACACCACAAATTTACCTGTCGGCTGTTTTAATGCCGCTCTTTCAACCATCCCCCCCACTGGTAACAACAAACGCACAGCAGCCAGCAGTGGCAGCTCCTTGGAAATGCTTCAAGGTGCATTTTTCAGAATGGGGGGTGGGGGGATTCTCACTTCATTATTTAATTCTCTGGAGTCTGGCGGTAAGGAGATAGGGGATGGGGGGGGGGGGGGGGGGATCCTTCCAGAAAGCTCCCATTCACACACATGATGCAGATATGTCACAGAGGAGTGACCTTCTGCTGCGATCAGATCAGGAAGAACGGGGCAGAGATAACTAGCTGTAGGTGTCAGCTGCCTGGCCTTAAACTCGTATGCGGATCTGTCTTTCCTATGACAGGGACACGAGGGGGGGGGAAGGGGGGGGTTACATTTATATAGTGTAGTTTCCAGGTGCTTGGAGACACACAATTCTGAAAGCAGGGTCCGGCAGTCTCCGGGACGCCCAGGGGTTACAGGGGCCAATGGTGACATCACTCAGCTGACCCTGGGATTCGAACCCATGACGTTTGAGTGACAGGTGCAGCACCCTATCCTGCTGAGGCGCACACCTCTGCCTCCGTGTGCTGCAACATGTGTCCAAAACCCTGGGAGAAGGTCGGTATCAGAATAGCAATCGGCGGTAATGGCGTCGCGCTAAAGAGGCATGGCGTCTCCCAACTTGTGCGTTAATAACCCCCCAGAGCAGATGACTCAGACACCAAACCAAAGGAATGGCACGAGTTACGAAGCCACTCCCCCAGCAAACCCCCCCCTCCCCCAGAGCTGTGCGTAAGCGATAATGTGTATGCGGGAGAACGAGTCCGTAATGTGTCACAAACAATAGCACCCTCTCTTCAGGAGCAATACCTCTAGTTTTCCCACGCTGTGTAAATAATTCATATTGCTATACCATCTGTCTGTTAACGCCGTTCCTCCTCGGCTGGCTAATTACAGGCACCCATAGGGGGCGCCACACGTTTCACTGCACCCTGGTACACACAACCCCTACATTAGAGCCAAGCGATGCGCTGTGTACATCCCCTCATTACACAACAGCTCGTAATGGCAACTCTGCGATTCAGGGCTGACATTTAGGGAGATCCGTCTCCGAAGAAAGAGGCGTAAAGAAGCTCGTTAAAGCCGGCATGTTCCCAACGACACCTGTATTTTAATTATACACCTAATTTTTATCAAAAGGCAGCAAATGAACGGCAATTAATGGAAAAAGATAAAGATGAATTTGAAAACGTGGCCTTAAAAGCAAATGATAATTAAGGCTCGGTAATTAAATGCACCCGTTGCATAAAACGATGTGGCAATGGGCTGCCTGGCCAGCAATCTCTCACCTGCGCAGTGGTGGCGGCCTAATTACAGCCTCCTCCTCCCCCCCCCCCCCCCCGACAAAGCCGTCGCCTATGTTGCGGATATTTAAACCACGCGGAGGTGGAGGAAGAGGAGGAAGTTACAGGGTGGACGAAAGTCCATCACAATCCTAGGTGCCCTGCCATGCAAGAATAACACACATCTCCGTCCCTGTTCTAAAGGGGGCCGTCCCCCACCCCACACATGCACACACACACACAAACACACACACACACACACGCACGCACGCACAGGAGTGGTAGCCAATGGATTCAGTCTGGGAGTATCGCAGGAATTATCCTCTGGGATTTCTGGAGGACATTTCGGTGGCTGGTTTAGAGCGCAGCCCGGTGGAGTATCTGCTTATCTTGCGCCAGGCCCCAGACACTAGTGCCCTCTGCATAAATGCATAAGCAACTAACGGGGCACAGGGATCCCAAGCTGGCGCTCGGATGCAGGAAGGTGCAGCCTGCTGGACAGTTGATCGGAACAAGGAACATTTGTCAGGAGAGATAATGTTAAACCCCCTGCTGGTTATGCTGAGGCACTTACTAGTGAGGTATTGCCCCCACCACCCCCCCCCATCAAAAAAATAAATAAATTCAAACACCAAGCAGCTGGCATTGATTTCTAATTCTGTTATTCAGGACTGGATGTCAGATAGAATGCTTCCTGAATAATTCAGCAAGCTTGGGGAAGATGGCCGCTGCGTCGCCGCGGCGATTTCCACTCTCTCTCTCTCCTCTCCACGGCGTTAATTATGCTCCCAGTTCACTCCTCGCCGATTTCCCGTGCTGGTGTAATCGCGCGATCCTGAGCTTGTGCGGTCATGGGCGATTAAAGCCGCGTGTTAAGCATAAACACACATATACATGTCAGCGATAACCTCGCAGCCCTGATTTATTTATGATCCCCAAGGAACGTACAAGATGAATTATTATTCAGCTGCTCTGGGGGTGAAATATCTCAGGCATGGTCCGCTGGACCAGCGGCAGGCTTCCTCGGGGGTCACACAGGATTGGGCCCCTTTGTGTATTAACCATGGACTGACTGGCCAATCAGAACCAGTGGAGGAGGGACCGAGAGAGCTGTTTGTCATTTTATTAAGAGCTTTGGCGAAACAGATACCGACACGTCACCAGGCAGCTCAGGTGAAGGTCCCACTTTTTCTGTTTGGTGACCTGAGTGCAAATGTCAGCCATCAGAAAACTTCCAGATGATGACCATCGTTCTGCTTCTTTATCACTTGAAGTCAATGTGAGTTTCCTGTCCACTTCCCCCCTCGCCTCAAGAGGCACAAAACCAGTTTCCAAAAGTTTTCGGAATACACCTGCCCTTTAATTACAAGCCTTCCATTTATTGGTTGCCAGTGATTAAGAAGAATGATTGACAGCAGTGACTGACCAACCACCTTCTGACTGAAGAAGTTTTTGTCCTACTCCACTGTAATTTTCTCTTGAGGGACAAAACATTAGTTAAATTCACCCCCCGTCGGTTTCTGCTCCTTATTTGCATAGACGCTGCATAATTAAGGTATTTAATTCTTTGATGCGTGTTTGCTTAGGAGGGAATCGGGGGGGAGGGCGGGGTAAGCCATACACATTGAATAATGCAATAAGCTTCTGAGACTTTGCCTCATTGCTCAAAGCGCAGAAGTAAGATTCCAAGTTTTGACAGTTACTTTTAATTGGTTAACCTTTGACCCCTTAACGATAAAAATTGTTTTCATTACTTGCAGATGTGAGTTGACATTTTTTATCGTGAAATTAGTTTTATAGCTGTAAAAAAAAAAAACTCTGCTAAACTGTAGTGAAGCTAAAATTGCCACGTTTAAAAGAAGTATTGAGAGTAAAATGTTGCATTAATATGTTAAATGGAAATTAATCCCCGATGCTACTGGCGCTTAGCATTAACATATGGGGATAGCAGGATAGCGGGGAGAACGGGGATAGCCGTGTTAACGACTGCTGTACAGAAGTCTCCACTGGAACTTGTCTCTTAAAGTTGATATTTTCCTCAGCATACCTGAGCTGCTAATTTGCTGCTTCTGGGGGTTGTGGAGAAGCTCGTGGCCCAGTGTTCTGTTGGGGTCAGCCATGATTGAGACCTTTCAGAGGTGCCACTGTGGAGGTTTGAGAGGAACAGACACAGCGTGAGGTAGGTGAGGGAGTTCAGCCAGTCACAACATCATTATCACTCAGACCAAGCGCTGCCCCAGCCCCTGCCCCCTCTTAAGACTTTCAGATGTACTTCATGACCTGCTCTGCAGAGCCATAACATGTGAGCTTCTCAAGAGGTTCTAAAGTGGTGCAGCACAAGGCAGCCCAAACCCTGGTGATGGAGCAGATCCAGCACCAGCCTGGTCTGGAAGAACAGCCCAGCGCCTCCTGCCATCCCTTACGCTCATCCCTTTCTGGATTCTAGAACATTCCCCCACCTACCTCTTACACCAGCGGCGTCCAGCTCTGTTTTCCTGTATAAATCCAGCCTCACTTCCATGAAATACATCTCCGAAGCTTAGCAGTGCTCCCTGTTCCACTGCATGCGCAACTGCACCCTGAAGACACAGCAGGGTCACACTCCCACGCACTGCACCAGAAGGGCACCAGAAACATGCCTAACCGACCCAGCCAAAAGGCGCCCCCCCTAAAGAGGGTCACTCGGAGCTGCCTCGGAGCGGGTGGGGGCCGCCAGTGGGTCGGTACAGAAACGTGGTGGCGACACGGCTCCGTGAAGATCATGATGTCAAGTTTTATATTTGTCCTAAGCTGAGAAATCTATTTGCCTGGTCATTAGTGTTCCAGAGAGGTAATGCATTGTTTTCTCAGTACATGAAATAATTTAAAAGTGAAGACTGACTTCATCTGTTTATATTACATACGCTTGTAATTGTCATCAGCATTCAGGGCTGAACGTGCACTTGGATTCATTCTCTCATTCCACAGTAATTTGAGAGACACAGAAGCACATTACCAACAAAAGTCACGTCGCTTTGCATCAAGTAATGACTAATTCAAATGTTCGCTTTTAATATTTGCTTCCTTGAATGCATGAACTGTGAAGTTTGAGCTGATTTTTTATTATTATTATTATCATAATTTAGGCTGTTTGTATGGAAAGGCGACATAAAGAGAGCAAGATATTATCTGACACCTAAGACACGACTGAATATTACGTCAAGATACATCCTATTAACAATTAAATGAGAAAATTGTCGGAAAATGTTTGTGCTTAAACATCTAAAGATGCTCCGGGTCAGACTGGATCCAGCCAGACAAAAACGGACCCTAATTTCCCGTAAAGGTCTAACATAATAGTTGTTAATTGATGTTAAAAGCCTGAAGTCCTGCCATTTTAATACTGAATCAAATCCCCACAATCCATATTTAGTTTTTAAGTTTAGATTTTTATTATTGTTACTTTACATATTTATTGTCCACCTTTACTTATGTTATTCTATGCTGTATTTCCCCCCTAACTAAATCATATTTTGCTATACTTGTATGCCCCTGTCATTCCGAGAGTAGCCTCCTCTAACATTAGTAAACTTCGATCTTATCTTTGCTTTTTTGACGAATCGTATAATGGATCAGAGACAAAACTGCGACTGCAGAAATCCCAAAAGCTGACATTGCACATCACCCTTTTCCATCGGAATGTGTAAAGTGCCCCATAAATAGAAACTGAATATGAATATTCAGACGTGCGTTTATTCTAATAACGGGGCACGAGCTGTGTTGCGCGGCTGAATGACAGGCTGTCTTAGAGACGTTTGTGCTTCAGTTCACAGAGAGTTCTTCTGGGAATTACTAACGAGGGCCGGCCGTGGCAGTGAGTAATCACACCGCCTGTGTATCAGTAGCCTGGGTGAGGCTGGCCTGCCCCGCAGCGCACGCTTAGAGCCTTAAGGAGGGGCTCAAGCACAGACGCGGGAGGGTGTGCAGATCCACTGAGCTGCGGTTTAGCACGTACTTAATAAATTGCTGATTGCTGCCTTTGACCTGTAATACGTAACGGCGAGCAGGCGAGTCCTCTCTAGCATTTCACTGGAAACACTCCCACTGGAGTCGTGTATAAACAAGTAAATGAAAAGAAATAAGGCAAATAAGACCTATGCTTGTTTGCTTGGGATGTGGCTGCTGTTTCTCACCAAACCCTGTTTAATTGGGAGAGGATTTCCATTTAGTGCTATTTTAACTCTGCTGGTCCTCCTCCCTGCCAGTCTGCTCCTCAGAAGCACGTGAAGGGTGTACTATGGCTAGAAACAGCCCCCTCCCGATTCACCGTCAGTGCAGAAGGATCCCCCCCCCCCCCCAACCCCAACAATTACGTGGCCATTTCCCCGCAGAGATGACAAATGCTGAGTGATTACGGTCAGCCTGTGCTGGCAGTCCCTGGATCCTCCCACCCCGAAGCTGCCGATCCGCCCTGCACAGACAGCGTGGGATCGCGTGTCCAACTCCGTTCGTGTCTCAGTGTTCAGCCTCCCGCGTGTACAGCCACACACACACACACAGGTTTGTAATTATATCTTTGTGGGGACTCTAATCACAACATGATGACCTGAACCCCCACCCAGCCCTGACCTTAACCATAAGTAACCAAACAAAATACTAGACTTTTGGTATTCTTGGTTTTATAATTGCATTCAGAAATTGCTGTGGGGACCTGAAATATGGTCCCCACAACATAAAAATATTTTTTTTAATTACATTGTGGGGAACATTTGGTCCCCAAAATGTAAAATAAACATAATCCACACACACACACACACACACACACACACACACACACACACACACACACACACACACACACACACACACACACACACACACACACACACACACACACACACTTAAGATCTGCGTTAATGACAGCTACTGCAGGGTGGTCAGACTCTTCAGCAGATGTTATGACTCTCCACTGGACAACTGTTATCTCCTTTCAAAAGTTTTAAAAAAATTTAAAAAAACAAAAAAACAAAAAAAAACTGACAGAAAACAGCATTTTAGAAGCAGCCAAAATGCCATATTTCATCCTCCGTGCTTAATGTCCCGTGAAACACAATTCAGTACCATTTGACCGGCACCGTTATCTGCGTCGTTATCATTAGGGGGTAAAGAACCATTAGTCCTGGTTATGAAATTAACCAGCACAGCCAAAAACTAGCAGCCCGTGTCTCTGCGCTTGTATTTAAATAAAATCAATCACCGCCGGTTTAAATGACCGGTTTTCATAGAAATGTAAAATTTCCGACGGATTAAGCGCAGCCGCCCCAGTCCCCGACTTCTCCGGACGCCCGGCCCGGCAGACCCCCACTCACACGGCCGCGATCGCCGTCGCAGTCAGCGGCGTCCCCCTCAATCCTGCGTGAATTAAACATGAAACGGATCTGAACCCAAATGCACAGTGAGCAATTAACGAGGCGGCGGCTGGAGGACACCCCCCCTTGCCTCGCATCCGCTTTATTCTCTTAATGGAGCCGCAACTCTCACATAAAAGGAGGATCAGCAGATCGACTGACCCGAAAATCGACTTCCTCAATTGCTTATTTAAATACCGGTTTACATCGGCCAGTCTTTAATGGACCAGCCTCTAAGATTATGCAAGTGTGGTATTTTTGGGAAGCTGTCATGTCATACAGACCTCCACAGATTTACTAGGTCCAGGGTATACTGGGTTTAATGGGAGCTGGTCATCCACGGGGTACTGACGTGAGAACGCAGAAGTACTGAAATAAGGGAGGATTTTTTTAATATAAAGTTCCTTTTTTTCAAATGCATTTATTAATAATATGTGAATGCTACAGAATATGTAATAACTGATAGGAACACAAGTGGTGGAGTTAACATTTAGGGAGATTTTTGTATATCTCCTCGCTGCTGAATATTGTGTAAAGAATCAGGACTGAGTAACATGATTACTGTTAGAAGAAGAACATAAAGCCGTTTAATGTTCGCAACGCGTCTGCATGAGAAACTTCAAGACTTTCATGCATTCTGGTTCAGGATGCACCTTAATTAAGCCAATTAAAATACTCCAACTGTACATCCAGCTGTATGACTGACTACCATACAGACACAGCCATCTGTTAACTGGCGGCTGAAATCTGAAATCTATAAAAATAATTCAACAAAAACCAAATAACTGATTTCACCAAAAAAGGAAAAAATTGCAACAAATCATAGTAGCAGGTATGTGCCTGTGAATGTGTGTGTGTCACACAAGAGGCGGATTGTTGGTGAACTGTTTGTGGTTCGGTCTCTGAGGGAGGGCTGATGGTGACTCCACCCCCCCCCCCCCCCACCTGCATGTCACAGGTCACAGGTGAGGTGGAGGTGATGACGAGGTTGGGGTACAGCCACCCCGGGTCCATGTGATGCTTTTTATTGTGGAACCAAATGGTCCTGACATGAACGTCGATGGAATAGCAGTGTTTTCCTGGATGTATAAACTCCCCCTTCAACTTCTCTATTTTCAGGCTGCTTACGGCTCTTCCCACACGCCCCCATTCTGACAGTGTTTCTTCAGAATCTCCATTCTGATCCCAGAATAGCTCAGCTGGGTGGTGGTCTGCACGCTGCTCGTGGCATAGCCGCGGTGTCTCTGTACACACACACACACACCTCAATAAAAAGGTCAAGTACAAGTTAAGGTTCGGCTCATCCAGCATCTGAAAGGTTTGGCCAGGTTTCCGGTTGTAGTAAAACTGCTTCCTAGAGGCTGTAAAAACAAACTTCTGAGAGACGAGCACGAATGAATAAAAGAAGAAATGGAAAAAACAAAAGACATGACTGGTCCGGATGGGTCCTGAGGTGTGAAATGAACAGGCTGCACTGTGTCAAGATGAAAAAGTCAGATCCTTCCAGAATGTTCTGGGTGAAGCTGCGTTTGGGTGTGGCCACGTTATTGCTGTGAAGGGCATCGCGTGTGATAAGCGAATTGCACAGGTGAGAGCCAAGGTAATGCGATGGAATGCGGAGGACTGCGAGAAAGGCGATTATTTGCCCTGCATACCTGCTGACATCACCAGAGTACTTCATTACCCTACAGCTGTCTCTCTCTCTCTCTCTCTCCCTCCCTCTATCTCTCTCTCTCTCCTGCTTGCTTTCCTTTGTCTCCACAGTAAGCTGTCTCATGGCAGGGTAAGCCTGGTGCAGTTTGATGAACACTGCAGCACAGACATGAACGTGTGCGTGACAGAACATGACAGTGGGGTCCCTGGAAACGTCACAGCAGACTATAGGAATGGGAAGACAGCAAGGCCTTACTGTGTTACCTGCCGTGTTCACAGCCCCGGTCGGGTATATGCCTGTTACAGGGCTCAAAAGGTACAGACTGCTCTTATAGGTAGCGCTATCAGTACTTTACTGATGAAGACAGTACTCATGAAACACTCCCATGAGTACTTTACTGATACAAAAAGTACTGGAATAGGGCTTCCATGAGTACTTCAATTGATGAAAAAAGTACTGGTGTAGAGATGAGTACTTCCCTAACAGAAGATTCTGATCAAGTACAAAACTTTACTTTACAAAAGCAGAATGTACTGCTGAATGTACTGCTGAGTACTGCTGAGTACTGCTGAGTACTGCATATCCCTGCCAGAGACAGCTGATTTTTCAGTTAAACTACATGTAGCCTGCTCTGTGAGTATATGGCAGTAACTACCCAAGTGTAACTCTTCCCCCCCGCCCCCCCTCACCCCCCCCACCCTACTCGCAGTTGTTTGCTGTTACACGCTCTGTGTCAGAGGTTTATAGCAGCTGTAAATTAGTACACTGAGTAGCGGTATGTTTCTGGACAGTAACATCTTCCCTGACATCCCAGCTCCTCCACTTCCGCACCGGGCACAGCGCCAGAAGGCGAGATGGTATCCCAGGCGCAGAGCACTTCAGCTGACCGAAATCACAATGCTATCTCTTTCCACGGATACTTCCAGAAGGTAATATAGACACACACCGATGACATGTGGATTTTCCCCTGTATGCATGAACCTTTCGGGAAAAAGGCTTAGAGGGGGTCTGTATTTTGGGATTATACGCTGGGGCTTATCTTAAACGTATTTTTCTGAGCACTGTATAACGCCCTTTCAGCTGTGGTTGACCTTTTCACCTATAAATATGCCTTGTGTATGGAGCAGTGACCCATTACCAAACCCTGTGTTACAGGGCAGCGACCCTTGACCTTTGACCTTAGGGGGCATGACCTGTTTGTGAAGCGTGCATCCACATAAGCTGTGACTGCACTCAGACGGATGTGCGATTTACGTGGCCGTCACTGGATCTGCTGATAAAATGTATTTGCGCACCATCTGGAAGGGGGGGAGGGGGGGGGAGGGGGGGGAGTACGGTCGGCCCCTGAAACATCACACCTGCATCGCTCGGGGTGGACAACATAACAGTCATTAGCAGGACGAGCAACAAGGGGCCAAACCGCTGGTACTGACTCCCAGAGACGTCACCTGGAGGGCCCCGGATTCGCCTTCTCATTAGCGCCTCGCTGCAGTGTTTTCCTCCACTGGCCCATCCCCCAACCAATGCCAATTAGAGCGGAAATCAATTAAATTCCCTATTGCTATTCGTACCATTATAGTTACACCTGTATGAATAATTGGCAATTGCATCATTATGTTGGCATCTAATGGGGCAGGAATCTCACCCTTTGGACAAAGTGACAGACAGGTATTCATGTCCAAATCTTTGTCGTGGGACTGGAAAACAATGGTCCTGGTTTATTATTGTTTAGTTCAATATTAATATATCATTAAAACATGCAACAGATACAAATACTCCAACGTAATGTTTTCATCAAACTGACCATATCACATATACAAAATATCCTCAGCGAAATGGCCGCCATTCATTAATCTGTCATGTAGAACATCTCTGAACATCTCTGAGCACTTTCTGAACATTTAGTTTTCTTCTGTATGATGCATGCGGCTCGCCTGCATGGGGTTCCGGTTAAATACCCGTCCTCCATGTGATGGTAATGTTTTCATCCACAAAGATAGATCTGTCTTTTATATCGATCTTGAGTTCCTGGAAAACAAAACCGAAGGAAGAATGAGAATGGACAGGCGGCTGTGCCTGTCAGGGGTCACTTAGAGATCCGGCTTTTCCTGCTTCCGCGGGTCTTTGTCATCTCCGGCGGTAGGCTTTGTGCTGTAAACCGGACCAAATCCTGGCACATCAGCGACTTGATGCACATATACAGTATGAGGACATTGTCGATGACTGATGGCCGGAATTAAACCGCATAAAATGCTGCCACAGACATCATTGATATATCCAGCCATCCTGCCGAGGCTCACGGAGGGGAAAGGGGCAGCAAAGGGCCCCGCGGATGAGGCTCCGGTCCATAGGACACACAAACCACCATACATGATGAGAAGTTAAGAGATAAATTACCTTAAGAATAAGAGTGACAATAATAAATTTCCTTAAGTGTTTCTCAACCCGGTCCTAGAGGACCCCAGACAGTTCGCATTTTTATTTGGTCCCAGTTCCCAGCAAATCAAGAACATAGGACAGGTGTCTTGGGAGCTGGGAGGGAGCAGAAATGTGGACTGTCTGAGCGTCCCCGAGGAACGGGTTGAGGAACACTTCCTTAACTGCATGTGTTTGGACTGTCAATATTACTGCTCGTTAAATACCACCCTAAAACCAGTCAGAGGCAACGTCACTGCAGTCTCACAGTTCGGCAGACAGCCTGGGGGGCAGGTCACTCTGGATGTGCCATTGATGGCTTTCACATCCGCCGCACGCAGACTGCAGAATGACACAGCCACTTGATTACATCTTATTAATGCTCGGGATTTTAGGACTTAGCCTCTGGGACATAGACCCTAGGCCTTCTTTTAAGATGGCCCCGCTCTGGTGTCACATGATAGGACTAGCTAAAGTCCTGGGAACCAAGGCCCCCCCCCCAGAAAGGTCCAAAATGGCCTCCTCACCTGTACATCCACATCATAGCTGAAGCTTGTGTTGGGCAGGTCTTCAGGTAGCCCCTCACCACGCTGGACGGTGACCCCCGTAACCGGGTTGGTTCCGGCTCCCCACACCCTCAGCGTGTCCAGATGCAGCCGGTCCACGTCAGCCAGGTCTTTGTGTATTATGTTGTTCTTCAGCTTTTTCTAAAACCGGGGGGGGCACATCAGCCTGCTGTTTGACAGCCACCGCCCCCCCTCCTCTCACAGGTGGGGTGAATGCACACGCAGATATTCACAGGGGAGGGTCAAGATGGTGCAGCAGAGCCACACATGGCCACCGTATGTTTATTCTACAAGGAATCCATCCATTTGCCGAATAAATAAATTAAAAACTGACAAGCTGCATCACTTTGCGACAAACAGAGGGAGACTCCCCACTGGCAGCAGACAGGGTCCTGATTAATACCCCCATCCCAGGGAACCCCCCCCCCCCCCAGATGTTGGAATAAATGGAAATAAACAGCCTTTCTTTTTTCTCGCTGTTTGTGGAAAGTGATGTCAGCATGATGTAACATACCTGGCTGGCAGTGAAATTCGTCAGCAGGTACTTTCCTTCTTTGTAGGTGTCTGTCAGAGAGTGAGTGAGACAGAGATAGAGAGAAGGAGGGAAGGAGCCAAGGAGAAAGAGAGAGAGAGAGACAGGGAGGGAGCCAAGGAGAGAGAGAGAGAGAGAGAGATGTGGACACCGGGGACTGAGTGACAAGATTCTTTTCTGACGACGAATGTTCCTTAAACAGTTGCCTCCCATTAATTCAATCGCGACCGATATAAATATCGTTTTCAGAGGGAAGCGCTTCTCTGAAAGCGGCCTTTTGAACTTTTCTACCTTTTGATGGCCCACGACGCCTGGTACTTCAAATCACTGCCCTCACCCCCCCCCCCCCCCCCCCCCCCATGCGGGGTGAGCTGAATGACTCACCGATGCCCTCCCCATCATCCCAGAAGAACGATCCCTCAGCGGATCCGTTGTCGTCCAGAGCGACGATGAGTCCCAGGGGGTTTTGGCGGCTGCATGGGGGTGTGTATGTGTCCGGGGGGGGGGGTGATGAAGGAGAAGAGACATGGAACACAGTGGCCACACTTCTTGGAGGATTTTTACCTGCCGACTGACACACCGAGACTGAGCTGGAGGCTGAGGGGATGGATATTAATATGCATGTTGGGAAGCTGGCATCAGGTCAAGCCCGTGCTTCGGGAGACGGGTGGCACAAAAATGAACACCTATCGCTCAGGTGTCTGTCTGCCGCGCTGATAATGACACACGTGCAGGCAGGCGGGCTGGTGGCGGGGGGAGATAATCACCCACCACCCGGTCTGGCTGCCGCCCATCGCGTAGCCGTGGGATCTCGCTAATTTCACCTGCAGACTTATGACAATGGAACTGTGGCACTGATCTGATCTGAGTGCTGACGATCACACGGGCCGCTGCGTAGATGCTGCCGCCAAGACGCCAGCCGGGGAACTTCCAGAAGAGGGGGCCGTGCGACGGGCAGAGTTACCTTAGCTGGGTGTTCATCGCTGCATCCTGCCAGGGAAGGATGTAGCCGCCCCGCACATGGAGGTTGATGTGGTCATTTGGGGCTTGCAAGGTCACATACTTGCGTCGGTCCTCGATGTACTTCGCCTTGGGGAGGCAGCGGGGACAAAAGTAAGTCCACTGCACAAATCTCACCTCAGGGCCACACCCACCTTCAGAAGACATGGGACCTGTCCATTGGGGAAGATCACTGAAACAATGCTCAGGCTTCATCGGAAAATGCAGGTCGCTCACCGTGTAAAAGTCATACCAACGTGCATCTGGTATGTAGCCGGTAACTTCAGTGACACCCTGGGAAGGAGAGAGAAAGAAAAAGTTCTTGGTTATTACCTTGACCACCCTTCGCGCAGAACGTGAGAAAATTTATGAACGAGAGAAAACATCTGTCATGAGTGGTGACAGCGCGATCCATACCGGATCCATGACGGGGGTGATCAGCAGTGCGGGGCCCCACAGGAACTGTCTGTCGATGCTCCAGGTAGTCCTCTCTTCCACAAACCTGGGTGTAAGGAAAACCCCCTCCCATTGTCAGTGGTATGCCCCTCAGTTAAAAACCACATGGACAACAGCACCACACGGGGCATGAAAAGTGACAGATTGGGGGGAGTACTGGAGAGAGAGAGAACTCAACAAGGAATAGAAATGAGAGGAGACATAACGTGAGCAGAATAAACCTGAGCAAAAAAACAGCACAGAAAAGAAACAAAAAAAAAGATTAAGGACGTATAAAAAAAAAAAGTAATCAGAAGGGCGAAAGTGAAGAAGGGATAGACAGAGGATTAGTCGGAAGAAAAAGAAAGGAAGGAGAAAGCCACGTTAAGGGAAACATCCCAGATGGAGCCGCTTACGGTTAGCACCTGCTAACCCATCAGTTAGCCCCCATAAGCCAACACAGGGCCGGTACAGGTGGAATTACCTTGCTTACTCCCCCAGGTCCTAGAGAACTCCAGTTACATGCTGAAGTTAGGCAGAACCCGAAAACAAATGTGACAAATCCTGTGGGCCTCTGGACCAGAGTAGTCCATCAAAAGTTGTACACCAATGTCGTCCTGAATCTCTACAGGTCTGAGACGTTATCTGGGTGTTGGGCTGTGGTTGTGCACATACTCACTCGTGTAGTAGGGGCCGGATGACCGTGCTGCCCTGGCTGTGAGCCTCGAACATGAGCGTGTACAGATAGGGCAGAAGCGTGTAGCGGATCGTCAGGATGCGACGTGAGGAATTGGTAAAGCTGGAATTCCAAGCCACTGGGTCCTGCCTCTGTAAATGACAGACGGCCTCGGCGTCACTGACACTGACGTTGCGTCAGATTCACAGCCCTCGCCAACAGCACTGGCAAACGCCGAATAACAGTGTTTCCTCTGCCTTCCCTCGCGGAGCGCTATCACCCAGGAAACGTTTCTGTTGGCCACTTTTTCCCCCACAGCGAGCTATAGTTCCACAGATTCCACAGACGTGCCACTCAGGAGCCACAGGGCGAGACTGAGCAGGAAGCATGTAAACCATACAGCAAGCGATTAAAACATGACCTTTTTATGGCAATAAACGGCTGATCATCAAGAGTTCAAGTACACTGTCCTGAGGTATCTCCTCTTCTGCTCTATGCGCGAAGTATTATTATTAAAGCTATAAGACTATATATGTTCTAATTAGCATTATTATTGCTCTCACTGTATAAACTTTGACATATAAACAATTTCCTCACTTTTTTGTTAAAAATAAAAAGCAAAGTTGAAAATTGTGCTAAGATCTTTCCGAGGTTTTTGTTCTCCGTTTTTATGTGTCTTTTTTATTCTTCATGGGCTCCAGCAGAGAAAACCCTTTTCTCGCTCTTTGACTGGAGTCGCGGGGACCTTTGAAAGCCTCCATTTGCCTTCAGATATCAATACTGTGCTGAAATTAACAGCGGCCCCGGCGATCGATGTTGGGCAGCAGGAATGAGGAAGTGTGTCAAAGACAGGGTGTGTGTGTGTGTGTGTGCGTGTGTGTGTGTGTGTGTGTGCATATGCCTGTTCCACACACCGCACTTTTAAAAGAGGGTGTGCACATCTCCCCAAACAACAGTCTCGAAAATGGTTCCGGAACATTCCCCAAGTTCAGGAGGAATACTGCGTTGCTGGCAGTGACCTCGTTGTGATACTGTTGGAGATTCAAAGGCTATGCTATCATTGTGTAGCAAACAACAAGATTATGTTGGTGATTTCCAAAGCTGATGCAATTCAAATACGAAGTAAATAATATACAAAAGACATAAACAACTATTATTGAAGTTAGAAAGAGACAAACTGTGTAAAAATAAGACAAAGTGCAGGAGTACAGGGACGTCGCTACAGATTTTGGGCCCCATGAAAGCAAATTATACTGGGCCCCCAACCCAGATCAATCCAATTATGTTTCAAATTACTGTCCTTCAATCATTCTAACCTCCCTCTCCTTTACAGCGCCCCTGCAGGGGTAACAATTATCGCACGTTCTTGCTTTTGCGCCATATGCGCAGATCTCTCCCAGAGCACCAGGCCACCACACCGCGGCCTAAGGGAGCCCAGCCTCTCCGCCCTGTCCCCCCATATCCCCTCCCTCATCCGCCACCTCACTCTCAATCCCCCTCCAGGTCGTTTGGACTCTCCAGGTCCTCGCACTAAACCGATCGTTCAGAGGGGCGGCTGCATGTGAACACGAGCATGGGGGAATTGGCGGAACTTTGGCTCAGGGTGCTGAGGGTAAACAGATATCAAAGGGCCTCATTAATGAGTGGACACTGTCCCGGCCTCTAGCACTGACCTCTAGCTTGTTCCCTCTGGTCCCCCCCCCCTCTCGTCGCTCCTGGGCTAGTCGAACATGTCAGAAATAAACAGCGACCGAGCCGTGTAATAAGTGACCCTGAACCACTCTCCTTCAGCCCCAGGCAACACCGCCGTCGTCTTATGGTTGAACATTCGCTTCATTTTCCCGCAGTTTAAACATCTATTTGCAAGACATTATGGCTTTATGGGAAGCGAAAGGGGGCAGAGGTGTGTGTGTGGGGGGGGGGGTAACCTTGAGAATTCAATTTTGCATGCACCTCCCTTCAGCAATGTGGTCATGTCGTATTTCAACGAGGAAATTTAGTAACGCTGCATCGATCCCCACTGTTGTGCTTATTGGATTTTAGATGTGTCCCAACAGTCCTCAAAGGTCAAATTTTAAACAAATACCTGACAACCAACAGTCGCGGAGTAGCAGGGTTACTCTATTTAAACTTGCTATAATCTCTCTCCTTCTTACATTTTATGCATTTAGCAGGGGATTTTCATTGAAAGTGATGTATATTTGTTTGAGAAAACAGGGTCAGGGAGTTTCTGGAGAGACTGGGGGATAAGGGCTTCGTTCAAGGGCCCAGCGGTCAATCTGCACTGCTAACCCTGGGATTTGAACCAGCGACCTTCTGATTGACAGCGTCCTAACCCACAGAGCCAGACACTGACCTCACGGTCTGACCCACAAGCCCAGGGTTGAGTCATATGGAGATGAAGACAAATGACAGCTGTTTGTACGGGACAAGATTCACACGCCACCGGGAAGGCGGGGCTGTTAAAACTCACTCGGTTGCCCTTGCCGTTGTGGTTGCGAGAGTATGGGTAGAAAGCACCCAGCTCCATCCAGCGGAGACACATCTCATATTCGGCTTCCTTGAAGAAGCCGCAGATGTCTGCTCCAGTCTGCAAGAGCAGCCGTTTCATTTTATCAGTCACATGACTCAATGGTGCACTGCAATTGGTTGATTGTTGGAGACAGTAATTGAATAGGAGCTTACATATGAGATGCCAAATAAACTGAACTCCATCATGCCTGGGTGGTGTAAAAAAAGGAGAAAAGCATCATGGGTAGGGGTACATGGGTAGGGGTATGTCTGAAAAAATAATGACAGTGCTTCGACATTCTGATCGTGAAACTTTCTCTTTTTAAGTGAGCGGTGTAGCATGACGAAAACGAACATGAACGGGAAGCCATTAAACAAAAATGGCACGGACGGTGAGACACCCCCATGTCAGATCTCCACCTACCAATGACTGATTTGTAGAGCTGGTCCCAGCTAGCGGTGTTGTCTCCTAACCAGTGGCCCACCCATTTCCCACTGGAGGGATACGTGGACCGGGAAATCACCACTCCTCTCTTTTTCGTGATGTTCAACAAGGCACTGATGAGAGAAGAAAATAATACAAAAGTAAGATTTGGTTGATTATAAGCAAAAACCAGTACTCTAAATATTCAAAACACTCGGTAGCGACAAGTCTATGAATTAACAACACTTGGTAACAATAGCGATAGCCCTGCGTATTCATAGCACTTGGTAGTCATACAGATAGCTCTACAGCACTGGGTTGATATAACATTGGGTAATCAGCCTGTACTCACTCATAAGTGGGTTTTGCCTGGGACCATCCATAGAGACTGTGAACGTCATAATGTTTGACAGGTGTGCCATCAGGCAGATACTGCATACTGTTCATGCACAAGGTCTTGTGGTTGAGACCCATGTGTTTCGACTCCAGGGCTGAGAGATATGGCATGGAAGTGCGTCGTAAATTAGTCGTATGCCAGTGGGTTGTAAAAGTTTAAGACTATTTCTCAAGTTGCAGCTCTGCTGCTCTAGTTTGATGCCTCCCCGATATAAAACAAAATCACAAATATTTATCCTGAGGATCTGAAGGCATGTTGGATCTAAAACATACCTCTCTGCAGGCTCTTACGTTTGTCTCATATTAACCAAACTCTGAACACCTCAGGACAAAATTGCAAAGGTCTCAGTAGGTAGCCTATCCTATGCCTTCAGCTAGCCTACAAATATTTGATAAATTCAAAGGCAGAATATAAATAATGAATTTTTTTATTAAGGTACTTTTTTATGAAACGTGGTTTGAATTCTTCCCACTCATCCCCTCCACTTGCTCTGGTCAGCAATGATTTTATGAATCCCCCATTGAAACAGAGGTATTTCATATTAGTAAGATAAAAATGAAATTTCCACTTCCCAGGAGAAATAAAACATCTTTTTGAGGAGCAAAATTTCTCAACGAGCTGCAAAAACAAATGGCTGAAGGTGCGATGGGTGTCCTAACCTGGCATGTAGGGCGGATTGTCGTAGATCGCAGGTCCTGGACATTTTCCACCCACTGTCCCATGGACGAAGCTCACTGGCTCATTCATGTCCTTCAAAGGAAATGAAAGGTAGTCCTGGTTGTGCTGTGATTCTGCTGGAATGTCATGCTTGAAGCTCATTCTGTGACCTGGCATATGTGTTATGTTGTTGCCATTAATCTTGCTCGTTATATAGCACTGCTAACAATGTAATGGATGCACGGTGCTGTTTTTCTCATGTTTGATTTGGAATTGTGTGCGTAAATAGATATTTCATTACAATTAAAAACATCCTTATGTGCACAAATGAGGCACACAGGCCAAGAACGCAGCGCAAGCTGGAGAAAGAACCTACGATCCACAAGCCGTCGAACTTCAAGGTATTGTTGTAGTAATCATTGATCTCTCTGTACCACCATTCGATTGTTTGGCTGCGGAAGAAGTCTGGGAAGGCGGTGTAGGCCCTGTATATCTGCGGAGACAAACCGAGGGAAGATGCTTCTGTTTCAGAACACTCTGAAGCGAAAGGTGGGTATTATGTATGATGGTCGAAGAGAGACACTATACCTCCACTTGAGTATCCCAATCCAAAGACTCATTAACTATGACACCGGGGAGGTCAGGCCACACCTAGAATGCAGTTTCTCTGGTTATTATTATCATTTATCATTTTATAAGTATGGGCTGGCCCCCCATCCTGGGTTGTTCCCTGCCTCGTGCCCATTGCTTCCGGGATAGGCTCCGGACCCCCCCGCAACCCAGAAGGATAAGTGGTTTGTAAATGGATGGATGGATGGATGGATGGATTTTATAAGTACAGTATGTCAATCATTTCTCGGTTGAGTTTACCTTTCCCCACATGATCTCGTCACTATCAGGCCATTTGATGAAAACGTTTTCCTTTACTCCACTGGTGAAGGAGGTGTAGTCCGTCTCGTTACCCGCAATGGCAGGGTCCTAAAGAAGACAAGCCATTTAGAGATCTCGGAAACGGTCCAGTGACATGTTCAAGCCATAGAGGGTAGAGGGTGCTGGGGATCTCAGTTAGATAAACATAATGGCTTCTGAGCACATGATGGAAAACCTGCAGCTTAACCATGATGTGCTGTGAAAGAAAATACAAATGTGTGGAGGTCGCCTGCTGTGATTTCCTCCAGGCGATGGAGGATATCAATGCTTCCAAGGTAAGCCTGAGCACCTACCAGGATAGGGATGAACCTCATGCCATCTTTTCTCATGCGGTCCACGAGAGCAGGTAGATCCTTGAAGTCTTCACTCAGGGTGAAGTCCATTTGCCTCTCCATGTAGTCAATATCTGCATACTGGACATCCTGAACGAGACAGTGGCCAAAGGTCACGCTTTGGTATGTGAGTATCAGTCCTGGATATCCATTTACATTTACTACCCAGTTACAGACAGGTGCCAGGTGCTTACGTAGGGAATGCGAGCATCCCGCATCTCATTGTATAGGTTCTCAATCTCAGTGGTATTTTCGTATCCATAGCGACAGAGCTGGAATCCAAGTGACCAATAGGCTGGCAGAACTGGACGGCCAATCAACTGTTGAAAAATGGAAAAATTCGAATGAGCCTGTGAGTCCATAGATCCATGCAGCCCACTGGTATTCTGGGGAGGAGTCTATAGATGCAGCCAGTCCCTTGCTATCCAGGCCAGGACTCGAGAGATCCAACTTCTTGTGGGACTGGTCTCAGAATGCTTAGAAAGTGTCATGCCATTAGACTTCGACAGGGGTGAATCTCATCCATGCTTTGTTTTCTCTGTAAATACTACAAAATACTACCGCTGCAAATGTAGCATCAAGGCTGGTCTTAGCATGACCTGACTGGCAGATAGCTTCCACACATGCACACGCACACACACATAGGTGAAACAGGGTGCTTACTGCTGTGTACTGCTGCACCACCATCTCCGGTCTAGGACCGAAGACCATGAAGAAGTCCAGGATGCCACCAATGGTGCGGTACGTTAGCGCGGGCGTCGGCTGAAGGGTCACGTCTGACATGAAGGTACATGTGGACAAAAGGACAGCCGGTCAGGGCTAATTCACATCAGTACAGACGTCAGAGCTAAATACGGTGCAGCTATAACATCATTCAGAATGATATCAACCGTGGAGATAGAAACAGCTTGCTTGTAGAAGTCCTTCTACAGAGATCTCCTCTCCATAACTGCTAGAATGGAAGGAGAGCAGGGAAGATGGGGGGGGAGCTCACCCATAGCATTGCTGTTGAGCAGGAGAACCCCATGTGCGTGGCTTGTGTTCTCCAATCCCATGTAGAATGGGTGTACACCATAGGAGTTCACCTTGTACTGTAAGTTTGGGGAGAAAAAATGAGTTAGAAAACCGTGGGGGGGACTGAGAGTTTAAGTACTGAAGGTCTTTTCTGTTTTTGTGAAGGGGGGGGGGGTCCTTCTGGGGTGAAGAGCAGGCAGAAGGTCTTTGGGTTGGGGGAAGATGGTCAGGAGTTTGTGTACTGATGGGAGGTGACATCTACTGACAGTACAATTTGGATGGCACTCTTCAGGGAGCTTCACACTCCACACGACATGAAGCAGACCTTCCCAGGACATGCTGCACCACTGTGGTTCAGGGCAGTTTAAACTTCAATCTCCTGTAGTGACATATGCCCCATTTAATTTTTTTTACTTTTTTTTGGAGGTATTTTGAATCGTTTCCTATTGTACTGTGTGTGTGTGTTTCTTTAACATAAAAATAGTTCTGTAAATGAGCATGGTCACATAGCCTGGTAAGAAGACACAGAGCAGAACCGGATTTAAGGGTCTCGAGGAACTGGTGAGGTGGGAGTGTAATGGGAGGATTATGGAATGCGGACACGGGATTATGAGAAGACACAACGGAAAATGGTATTTGAGCTGTACAGTGTGTGGCGTGAGGGCCCAGAGGGGAAAATGAGAAGAGGCGGGGCTCGGGGTGAATGCCTCAAGGGACACCTTATTCCGGAGTTGGAATGAAAGAAGTGCCAGAGAGCAAGGAGAGGAGCAGGAAGAAGAAGACTTCAGACACCTGAAGGAATGATTTGAAGGACATAGGGGTTGAATGGATAAGAAGGAGTCAAAATGTAGGGTGAATAGAAGCGTACCCCCGGCGGCTGATCTTTGGAGAACATGCCCCAAGTGTTCCAGTTGAGGTCATGAAGATAGCTGGTGTGCTCGGTCTCTCCAAAGCCATAGATATATTTGGACGGAAGGCGTGTGGAGATCTGAATGAAGAGCTCAGAGAAGGTGAATCCAGGGAGACTGGAGTCCCATCTGTGAATGGGAAAATGGGACAGCAGATTAACCCAACCCAACCTTCTGAGCCACTGGAAGCTGCTGGCCGCTGCACTTATTCACTATCACTTGCTAATAGACATTGTGACGACCTGGTGTGTCACAACTCACATCACAGTCCCCGTGCTCTTCCGGGTGACCTTGATCCCAAAGGGTTGCTGTGCCACGCTCACTTCATACAGTCTCTTGTTGGCATCCATCTCAGGTGTGGGTGGTATGTCGAGTGGGACAGGCACCTCAAAGCGTTTCGTAACAGGGTCATAGATCTATATATGGATGACAAGAAGAGCTGGTTTCCTGAAATCTAATGCAGCCATACAGTTAACTATTAGCAAGTGTGTCTTTGCAACCAGAACTGAGGCACCAACATGGTGACTTGTGTATGTTTACTAGAAAACTATAGAAATACAAAACCTTAAATTGCAGCATGGTACCACTCAGGTAGTTAATGTCCACTCTAAGTTTGTCAATGTCAGGGGATCCTGGTTGTCGGCTTTGCAGCTTGGGGTCACGTTGGATGTCCACCCTCAAGCCAGTGGTGATGTTCTCAACTTTGAGCACAGCGTAGCCGTAGTCCGCGGGGTAGAAGCACCAAGGAACGCGAGTAGTGTTGGTTGGCTAAATATAAAGAGGACGTGCTTTTTAAGTAATATTGAGAAACCCAATGTATCCCAACATGATATGGTCTTTGAGTAACATTGAGAAACCCAATGTACCCCAACATGATATGGTCTTTGAGTAACATTGACAAACCCATTGTACCCCAACATGATATGGTCTTTGAGTAACATTGAGAAACCCAATGTACCCCAACATGATATGGTCTTTGAGTAACATTGAGAAACCCATTGTACCCCAACATGATATGGTCTTTGAGTAACATTGAGAAACCCATTGTACCCCAACATGATATGGTCTTTGAGTAACACTGAGAAACCCAATGTAGCCCAACATGATATGGTCTTTGAGTAACATTGAGAAACCCAATGTACCGCAAAATGATATGGTCTTTGAGTAACATTGACAAACCTGATCCACCCTAACTGGATAAACTTTTGGAGTAACACTAAGTAGCTTAATTCAGTGCTTGGGTGAAAAGATGGATGCCTATGGCAAGGTGGGTTTCCATGGTGAAGGCTCCGACTCACCTCCCAGATGCAGCCCCTGGCCTTACAGTTTTCCTCGTTGGAACTGTCATCAGGGTGGCAGTCGAACCTCTCCACCAGAGGGAGTGTGCTCCACTTCACTGTGTAGTTTTGTCCCAGCTCCAGAGTGAGGTTCTTCATGTACAGCACCTGTGTGGGGGGGTTCAGTGCGTCGGGTATGCGTCTGAGTGCGACAGCACAGTTACAGAAGCAGGGACATTAGGTTTGAGGAACTGGGGAGTCATTTCTTGGGAAGCTTGGTGGCAGATGCTTACACTCTTGGCAGCATCATAACGAACGTTCTCAGCTGGCACTTTGTTGGTCGTTTCCCCGTGGGTCACCTCCACGGCACCGGGACTCTTTGTCACCCCCAAGATAGTGATGTCCTCAAACTTCAGGTTGTTGGGATCAGTGTATCCATTCCGTAGGACCGTCATGGTCAACACATCCTGAAGGAACTCAGCTGTCAGGACACAGGTGCATGCACACACACACACGCATGCACACACACACACACACACACACATGCATGCTCACAGACACACACACACACACACACGCGTGCCCGCACATTCCATACTCCTTAATAATGCACATCAGACGGAGAAATATGGTGACACCACATGACAGTAACAATTCAACATGCTCAGTTATTCCATTAACAATATGTTACATGCTTACATTAGCCAATGAGAACTGATAGTGAATATAGGCTCCAGATTCCACAGTATCTGCAAATCAAATGATGAAAAAGAGCAGGGAAATTTTTATTAGATGCAAGAAGTCAAGGTGAAAAGGCTCAGTGGACCTCTAAGGCCGCAATGACGGTGTAAAAAGTCAGTGAAACTGAGCCTCATGCTGAAGTAAACAACCCGACGAAGACAGAAGCAAACACACTTTATTTCCAGTTTCGCTCTCAGCTAATGTGGCGCATCACCTGCCTCTGAGGTCAGACACCAAACTGCTGAGCTGTGGGAACATCACTAATCAGGAACTTTTATTGTTAATAAGGCAGATTAACTGCTCCTCACGCTTGGAGTTATCACATCACTAATCTCAGCTGCAGTGCCCCATATCGGACCCTCCTGGAAGCGTAATTCATGGTCGGCAGCCTTCCCCTCACGTTTTATACAGCTGTATTTGACTCCCATTTTATTGTAATTAACCTTACGGGACCTTACAAGATTGTCCCACCAAAACAGCCAAACACAGCCACACACACACACACACCCAGGAAAACACAGCACTCGCAAAATGCAGACGAAACATTTGTTATAGCTACACTGTTCGACAATTTATTTACAGTTATTTACAGTTATCCGATGCTTTTATCCCAAGCAATGTGTATTTTTGGAAAGGTTCACACAGTATCCCCGGGGCAATCACTCTGCTGACCACAGGATTTGAACCACAACCTTCGGACCACAGAGACAGTGACCCCCCCCCCCACATTTCCCCCACAAATGCATACGTCACATAGATAGCAATGGACAGGTACACAAAATAGGCTGCTGGTTACCTCTGGAATCCCCGTCATCCCAGAAGAGTTGCCCAGAGGCCTGCATGCCGTCGTCCAGGGCAATGAGGAGACCCATGGGGTTCCGGCGACTGGGGAGACATGGGACCACACTCCACAACACACTCACAACAGGGCAATGTATATATACATTGAATGTAGGCCTACATTGAATGTGAATGTAGGCCTTGTTTAATATTGGTTCTGCTGGCAGAAGGCTACACTGAGCAGCAGGCCGCTTCCAGGCTCAAAATTTCTAAGACAGCAGTACACAAGAACAAAGTGAAGCAGGAGACACTGGGAATGACCAGAAACCAGCCAGGCAGAGGGCAGAAGCAACTTTCTAATGCCGAAGATGTGACCTTCAAAAGGAATGGGAAACATTAAGCGATGTGAAGTGCACTGCTGGGACAGTTCGTAACAGGCTCCTAGAAGCAGGTCTGAAGACCCCTAAGGCGAAGAAGAAGCCCTTCATCAGTGAGAATCAGAGAAGAGTCAGGCTGGAGTTTGCAAAAAAAAAAAAATACACATTACACAGGCACATAAACTGAGAAATGAGTGAAACTGAACACTTGCTGGGGTCTCTTCATGTGTTTGTGTACATGCTTATTGAGCAATATGTCTCATGAGTGCAGCTGAACCAGCATGCATCAGGAATGTGCAGATAGAATAAAACAATAAAAATAAAATAAAATAATAATGAAATGGAAAAAGTTGGGGTTTGACAGAGTGGAGATGCGGGCTTCATAAATTCACTCGCAGAAACTTCATGCGGAATCAATATGGCATTTACTGCTCTGATTTTTACTCGTCTGTGTTTTTTTTCCAACATGGAGGTAACATTAAAGAACGGTGTGGAATTTACTCCCTGCTGTAAAATGTTAGTACAGCAGGCAGTCTAGTGGTTGCAATGACTTTCAGTACAGGAGCTTATTTTGCTGTGTGCTTAAGAAATGCTTTTATAAACCCATACAGAATTATTCAGACATATAAGGTGTGGTTGCTTTGCATTAGCACTGATGTGGGGGTTATGCTCGTGGGAGCATTACTTACACAAAAATGTTCTGAGGGTAGAATTAAAAATGTTTGGCTCAGAGCAATAACCAATCAGATTGTAGAGGAGGTGGGTCCAAGGAACTAGAGGACAAAGACATATGATTGGTTGGTCTCACCTCCTCTAGTTGCTTGGGCTTGCCTCCTCTACAATCTGATTGGTTATCTCCTTGAATCAATCATTAGCCATTTTTGTGTAAGTAAAATTGTCATGAGTGGGAGTTACAGTAAGAATTCTCCGGGGAGGGAGGCATCTCCGACCTGTAGACGGTGCTCACTGCAGGCCTCTGTGTTGGTAAAATGGCTCCCCCTCGAATATGCAGGCCCAGTTTATCCGCCGGGAGGATCATGTCCATATGCTGCTTGCGGAAGGGAAACCTCTCCTCCTGGTTATTGGAGAAAGAAGGCTGAGGGGAAGCTGCATCATGTGACTGGGAAGGCATGCTGGATCAGAATCATGGTCTGGGCCTCATTGCTATCCCAGCTGACCCTATACCTAACCCTAACCCTAATCCTATCCCAGCTGAGCCTAAACCTAACCCTAACCCTATCCCAGCTGACCCTAACCCTAACCCTAACCCTATCCCAGCTGACCCTAACCCTAACCCTAACCCTATCCCAGCTGACCCTAACCCTAACCCTAACCCTATCCCAGCTGACCCTAACCCTAACCCTAACCCTATCCCAGCTGACCCTAAACCTAACCCTAACCCTATCCCAGCTGAGCCTAAACCTAATCCTAACCCTAACCCTATCCCAGCTGAGCCTAAACCTAATCCTAACCCTAACCCTATCCCAGCTGACCCTAACCCTAACCCTAACCCTATCCCAGCTGACCCTAACCCTAACCCTAACCCTATCCCAGCTGACCCTAAACCTAACCCAAACCCTATCCCAGCTGACCCTAACCCTAACCCTAACCCTATCCCAGCTGAGCCTAAACCTAACCCTAACCCTAACCCTATCCCAGCTGACCCTAACCCTATCCCAGCTGAGCCTAAACCTAACCCTAACCCTATCCCAGCTGACCCTAACCCTATCCCAGCTGACCCTAAACCTAACCCTAACCCTATCCCAGCTGACCCTAAACCTAACCCTAACCCTATCCCAGCTGACCCTAAACCTAACCCTAAACCTAACCCTATCCCAGCTGACCCTAAACCTAACCCTAACCCTAACCCTATCCCAGCTGACCCTAAACCTAACCCTAACCCTAACCCTATCCCAGCTGAGCCTAACCCTAACCCTAAACCTAACCCTGGACCGGCCCTGGTTTTCGAGGAATGACCTAATATCCCGTTCCTGTTTAAAAAACACATACAAATACTCAGAAGTGGTAAGAGTTATCAAAGCGACTCAGGGCAGCTTAAAGATAACAAACCGTACTCTCCATATGGCATGCATAAGAGGTCTTTAATTCAGGTGTAGAAACGTAGCATTAATACTACTACTACTAATAATAATAATAATGAAACCATGGGGGCATTTCAGTTACACCAGCGCCTGCACTACATGTGAGTCAGTGAAATTAGGGTTATCATCTTCGCTGGGCCTGCACAGGCATGCCCACTCTAAATAGCCTTCAGATGTTACTCAGCTAAAATATTTAGTCCGCAGCAATTAATTCTCCCTCATTCCCCCAAGGGGACTCGAAGCGAGCAGGACTCATTCATTACGAATGTTTTTCTCTCCTCTTGTGTTTCTTTCCCACCCACGCGCTCCGCCTTCATGGCATCTCCAACTTGGCGCACTTGGTCCGTACTCTCAACCCCCCCCCCCCCGCCCAAACCCCACTTCTGCCTTCTGCCTCTGCTTCTTCCTACAAATAGGCCAACATTCACTATCATCTAATAATGTTTTCAGGACTGTGCCGAATACCCAGAATGCACTGGAGCACACGGACATCCCGGAGGCGTGTAACAAAACATGGTGGAGATGGATGGTCATTTTTGCTTATTGATGTGGAATTTCTCACCCAGTTCCAGAGCTCTTCCTTTCTTTTACTCATTTTTTAAACATGCATGTTTCAGAGTGAGTGCCAATGTGTCGGTGCTCATTAAAGAGCTAAGAGGCAGCTTACCGTGTCATAGTCGTACCACACAGCATCTGGGATGTAGGCCCTGACTGTTTCCACACCCTGAAAAAACAGCACCATGGTCACACCAGGCCGAGCCAAAGCTGAGCCCCGTCACCTCACAACGAAGACTCAGCAAAGCTCCCTTCCACGCCCGCTTTGGGGAGGGTCAATCTCCTCCCTATTAACCTTGGCCATCTTTCTGATGTCTCTTGATGTTATCAAGGCACTGCCCACTAAACAAACTCATTGACACCCCCCACCCACAGACTGAAGCTTCTCTTAAGACACCTCAGAAGCTGTCAGGAGTTCTTCAGCATTTAATGTGTGTTACACATATCCATCATTAAGGAACTGAGGAAACACGAGGCCTGGGCTCTCATGAATTATGCAAGGGTGTTTCAGTTCTTCACATCAGCAGCGTGGACACGGGGGAGACCGTCTTTCAGAACACAGAAACGGAATAACTAGACAAGATCCTCTCATTAAAACAGCCGAATTCCACACCAGGCAAGCCATGGTTAAGACCTCCACTCGAATCCAAGCAAAATTATTTATATGGGATAAAAGCTACCGGCTCAGAATTTTGACGTTACACTCGGAAAGCTCTTCTGAGTAGAGTTTTTCCTGCTAATCACAGACAAAAAAAAAACACTCACTCCACATCCGTGATGTAATATCGCCTAAGACATCGCAGACCGATGTCTCACAGTTTTGGCAGCTAAGCCCAAGTGGACGACCAGAAACATGCACCAACGATGGAGCTGGAGCCCCGGGCCGAGAGAGATGCCTGGAAGCCAAGGAAAGCGATGGAGAGCTGCGGTCCCAGTGCTGTGGCGTGGATCCCAGAAACAGACCCAGAGTGGCCGGTACTGCAATATACTGTCCGTTTTTGCCCAGGCTAAGCTAATGGGAACCAATGACGTAGCCAATGGGAAGCCAGTCAAAATAGCGAATAACTGACCCTCAAGGACTTGATTGGATAACTCACCCCTAAAATGACCTGTCTAACTGTCCAGGTCCTTAGGGTTTCCCTTTTGCCAAGCCTCACTGAGGTGCTGTTCAAGGACAGCGAGGACTCACAAGTCCACTGTCATGATCCATCACAAGAAAAACACAACAGCTCACACTTTATTTGTACCTATTGTGTCTATAGGTCTCTGGTTTATATATGTATTTTAAATTTGTATACTGCTGGTTATTCATCGCACTGGGTGTGCCTGGAGAAATCAACCTTTGTTGCGCATGGTCAATAAAGCATTCAGCCGCTTGAATGTATGACCTACACAGAACAGACTGTTTACAAGATTAACCTTCCAGTACGGACTGCAAGACGGCGCACAAGAAAATATAAGGTGGAGAATGAGGACGGTGCTACAGTACATTGCGGGCATTTCTATGTCTTCCATCAGTTTTCCTCAAGAAGAGCCTTCAGCTAAAAAACTTCTAATTGGGAATCTGGAAGGTGAGTGAGGACAGGGCGACACCACGTGAGAGATCGCGGCTGCCTTTGATGGCCACAAAAGCCCACTTTGGAAACTAATGAAGTGAATATGGATGAGGGCGGCTTTTGCCAGGACCCTGTTTGTAAACACCAGAAGGCGGAGGATGCAGAAACAAAAGCACCAGGCTTTCGCCCGTGTCCCTGGCCTGTCTTCTGTTAGAAGATCAAGGCTCTGCAGGCTTTTTTTCATGCCCTCAAGGTTTCAGTTTAGCTGCTGTTAGCTTACGCCATTAGCTATGGAGTCACGATAAGAGCCATGGAAAGTGTCACATGACTTTTGAGATCCTAAATATGTTCATATAATGAATAAAATACAAGTTAGCGAACATCCAACGTGGGTGCTTCCGGAACGTTCCTTCTCTTGAGTTTTCCACTCACAGATGGATCTCCCAGGGGCTCTCCTGTTGAATTACAAACTCAATAAACACTTTACTATAAATATATCTCTGCACATGATCCTCTGATGGTCTGCATGCAAATTATTCGTTTTTTTTTCTAAACTATGCATGAAACCATGGTAAATTAGCAATTAATCACCCACTTTAATATGACTTCAGTTTTATCTTCTCTTATAATTTCTCCATAATGAGGTCAGTGCTCCCATTAAAAAAAAAAAAAATTTAAAAAGAGGGAAATCCAACCCGTCTAACATATCTGTCCCAGTGGAGGCCAATCAATTCTCAGCAGAGAAGCGAGAGCCAATAGGTAGAATAATCTGCTTTCTTATGATTGGCTGAGAACCACTGCTCTAGCGTGAACTGTATATAGAGGCAGCTCACAAGTTGTCTCTTTATTAAAAAACACAAGGTTATTCTTGCTGTCATGCCCGGCTCGTACGATCCTCGTGTGTGCCACGCCCCCTGATTATCCACGTCTGCTTCCCTAACCATGCCCAGCTGTATCCTTTTGTTTCGCCCTGTCTCTGTTCTATATCAGTCCACGTCTCGCCCTGCTTGTTGTCCGTCATTGATGTTAGCTGATGTTAGTGCTGTTGTTCTGTCCTGTCCTGCCCGTAACCGTCTTCCCCTTAAAAATTCCTCGTTTTCCCCGACTTCCAACTGCCTGCCTCGTCCTTCCCTGCCTCCTTCCTGCCAGCCTGCCTCGTTCCTTCCCTGCCTCCTTCCTGCCAGTCTGCCTCGTTCCTTCCCTGCCTCCTTCCTGCCTGCCTGCCTCATCCTTCCCTGCCTCATTCCTGCCAGCCTGCCTCGTCCTTCCCTGCCTCCTTCCTGCCAGCCTGCCTCGTCCTTCCCTGCCTCCTTCCTGCCAGCCTGCCTCGTCCTTCCCTGCCTCCTTCCTGCCAGCCTGCCTCCTTCCTGCCAGCCTGCTTCGTTCCTTCCCTGCCTCCTTCCTGCCTGCCTGCCTCGTCCTTCCCTGCCTCCTTCCTGCCAGCCTGCCTCCTTCCTGCCAGCCTGCCTGTCCGCACCGGCGACGCCTGACACTTCCTATGAGAGGGTAGATTTATAAGTGTCTCCTTGCACCTGTATGTATGCGAGCATAAGAAATATCCTCAATGTGCAGATCTGGAGACAAATCACAGCCATACGTCACATGCCCTTGCCCGCGAATTGTCATGGTCGTTAGTTACTCGAGAGAACGATTTCCTTATGTCAGGAATCGCAATTCTGACAATAGTGGCGGATCGGCTGTAGACAGCAAATCGGAAACGTGCCCCTCTGCCCCAAGTCCTCAGGACACCAAGCATAATTATTGTACATTTAAAAATATAAATGTCATTGCAAAGGTTACCATTCCCTGCCTATGTCTCCATCATACTTTATCCCATTTCTGAATAAACAGCTACATTTGACTGAATTAGCAGATGTGTTTATCCAAAAAGAGAAACACTTTTTTTAAAAGCAGGGTGAGTGAATCCCTGGAGCAACTGGGGGTAAGGGCCTTGCTCAGGGGCCCAACAATGACATCATTCACCAGACCATGGGATTTAAACTGACAAGCTCCCAAACACACACACCAGGATGTTTGGGGTGATCATACATGTGTCAAAGCCAAAAAGCCCCTCAGTAACACCCTCCAGGTAGAAAGATGCCCCGGTTGTGTAGGAGTATCACAGTGAATACCCACAGGGTCCAAAACTGGGGTGATGAGCAAGTCAGACCCCCACAGGAACTGCCGGTCCACAGTCCAGGTGATGTTATCTGAGTAGAACCTGGAGGGAGGAGTGAGAGAGGGAGGGAGAGTCATAGTGGGTTGGGGGGGGGATTCAGATCGCCTGGGTGTCTAGCCAGAGAGGCCGACTCACTCGTGCATCACAGGGCGTATGACGGTATCACCGGTGATGTGGGCATGGTAGAAGAGCGTGTAGAGGAAGGGCAGCAGCGTGTAGCGGATGTTCAGGTAGTGCTTGGAGCTCCTCACCAGCAAGGAGTCGGCACCAAACCAGGCCGGGTCCTGAGGCTGATGGACGAGAGACGAAAACACCTGACAAACCTGCTCAAAGATGAGGGGTGGTGCAAGGTGGAGCAAGGTGGTGCAAGGTGGTGCAAGGTGGAGCAAGGTGGAGCAAGGTGGTGCAGGGCGGCACAGCTGAAAAATCTCATCTGAAGCACAGTTATTGTTGGCTTGAAGAGCTGCTATTGTTAGCTGACTGGCCAGGGGTAGAGGGGCGAGGGGCGAGGGGCGAGGGGCGAGGGGCCTGCCCCGGGCACCGGAATTAGGAATGCTGATTACTGTGAACAGTGAGTCAAGGGTGCTTGAGTGTTGGGGAAAAAAAGCACGTTATTGTTTAAACAGAACAGCAGGCTGTGTTTCGGCTCCCATCCTACTGAGGGACACACAGAGCCCAGAAGGGAAGCCCACCTGGTAGTTCTCAGCATTGTGGTTTCGGCTGAAGGTGTAGAACGCCCCCACCTGCATCCAGCGACGACACAGCTCCTCTGTGGTATTGTCGAAGAAACCACAGATATCGGCACCAATCTGCGTGCAAAAACATAAACTACATTGACCCTATGCCTTCTATCAAGCAGACTTAGGGCAGAGAGAAAGGACGAAGCTTCTTGACGTGCGCTCCCTGGGATTCGAACCCACAACCTCCGTAGTGTCAGCACAGAGTCATACATGTTGAGCTACAGCAGTCATGCACTAAAGTTGTAACCAGTTGACCTTGGACCCCCAGAGGTTTTTTTCTCCCTACTTGGGAGTTTTTCGTTCCTCTCCTCCGTTGTCTTCTGTCTTTCTTTATTCAATTTCTTTCCTTCCTTTTCCTGTTCTGTATCTCTCTCTAATTATGTTTTACTGTGTGTATCACAACACAACCATGTAAAGCACTTTGGGACAACTCTGTTGTGTAAGGTGCTGCTTGGTTTCTATGTCAATAATCATCACTTTTTTTTAACTTAATTGAGCTTTTGGCATACATTTCTTTTCTGGAAGAGGTTTTCCCCCCGGAAGATATAATCCTGGACAGGGTGTGCAGCAGGAAACTCACGTAAGGTATCCCGAAGAGATTAAACTCCAGCATTCCGGTGATGGCCCACTTCAGGTCGTTCCACGTGGCGGCGTTGTCTCCCAGCCAGTGTCCCGAGAACTTGCCCGTCCCAGGGAAAGAGGAGCGGGTGAACACCAGACTCCTGTTGCTCTTAAACACTTGCTTCATCGCCCTGAGGGGGGGGGGGGGGGGGGGGGGGGCAGTGGCCACCAGGGACAATGATGCAGAGAAGGAGAGTTGGAGCAGATAGACTGAGGAACAGAGTTGGCTGGAAACGGGGAGATTAATATGTCACAGAGCATCTTGCAGAGATCTCTATTGGAGATCCCAGAAGTCATGCCGCTCACGAACACCTACTCACAACACCGCCCAGCAGACTGCTGATTATGGGTGTGGCTTTGCTCTGATTGGCTGCTCACTTATTGGGCCCGACCAATTAAAAATGTGCCGAAGCTGAACCGTACGTACTCATCAGTGGCGAGGACCATGGAGTATCCGTACAGGCTGTGCACGTCGTAGTGGCTGCCCCAGGCCTGCCTTGCGTCCATGCATAGGGTCTTGCTGTACATGAGCTTATCCAGGATATCTTTTGAGGGGGTGGGGGGAGGGGGTGGGTTAGTGGTTTTTACTGGGTGGGTGAAGAGAGGTCAGAAATGTTCAGAAATGCTAGATACTGACTTGGCGTGAAGGGTGGGTAGTTTAAGGTATTGACAGTGCATCCTTTGATGGAACCTTTCCGGAAGTTGGAAACCTCGTTCATATCCTTAAAGACAGAAGGGGCATTCTGAGCAGTGACAAACACACCAACAGGGGGCGCTCTTTCGCATATTCGCTTAGACAGCCCAGTAAGATTTAATTAATGCCTTATGAAATTAACAGAGAGAGGTCTTTATCATTGTGGAGATAAAAACAATTTCACACATGAAAACGCCTCGTGTTACTTCTGTTAAAGGAGGTGATTTACGGCCGGCAATAGACAGCATGCTGAAGACCTTGAAGACGTCTTATGATTAATGTGATAGAGGGGCATCGTAAAATTCTGCGAGCCTCCTTGTTGTACGTATATATGTGTGTGTGTGTGTGTGTTTGTGCGTGTCGGTGTGTGTGCTTAGTGTTCAGGACTCACAATCCAGAGCGCGTCATGCTTCACTTCTTGGTAGAACCTCTGTATCTCATCAGTCCACCATTCTTTGCAAGCCGGCTTCGTGTAGTCGGGGAAAACAGTTTGTCCCGGCCAGACCTGGAGAGGACAAAGGACCAGGGACAGAAGGAGAGAGAGAGAGAGAGAGAGAGAGAGAGAGAGAGAGAATGTGAGAATGCAATTTCATACAGATCATGACGATGACTCACTAGAGGTGAAAGAAGAATAGAGAACAGAAATGAGGGGGAATTTGTAATCACACGTGTAATAAGTAATTATTAACCGTGAAACTGACAGGGGTGTCTGAGTAACCTCCAGTAAGAGAGTGATTTCAAGGTTCAAGATTTCAAGGTTAGCCCCGCCCAGTCCACCATTTATGTCATTTCGAAATCCTCTAGCTTTCTTCCTCACACACACACACAAACACAGGTTTGTAATTATATCTTTGTGGGGACTCTCCAATCATTTCTATGGGGAAAACTCTAATCCCAACATGACGACCTTAACCCCCACCCGGCCCTAACCTTAACCATAAGTAAACAAACTAAATATTCGACTTTTGGCATTTTTACTTTTGGTATTCATTTATTTTTTTTTATTGCATTCACAGGACCTGAAAAGTGGTCCCCACAATGTAAAATTAACCTAATCCACAGAAACACACAAACACAATGTAAATCTGCCATTTGTCTGATGAGTAAATTTATAAGCTGAATCAGGAATGGCTTGTTGGCAGGAAAGCAATGCTTCCATTTTGGATTGCAAGGTCAGGGTTAATTGTCTAGTTTCCATTTAGTGCGTCTCACTCGTTCTCTCTCCCTCTGTCTCTCATTATGTCGGAATTGATCACCCGCTTCCTCCGAGGACGAGGTTAAATATCCTGAAATTACCTCCCCTCAAGTTCAAGTTCCAAGGACAGGGAAAATATGAATTATATATATCTATGTAGTGGGAATGTCGCTCTTAACAGGACAGGAAGACAGATGTATCACTTTCCACACTTTGATATTGTAACGTGTTACGAAGCGTGATTTAATGCCGCAGAATTTGAGAAAAACCTTTGGAAATGAAATCCATTTGGCACCCATCTCGAACCCGGTGACCTTCAGATGGAGATCCCCCCCCCCCCCCCCCCATCCCACAGGAGACCAGAAGTGTAAATAAAGCTTATGGTTGTGTCAATTAGAAAGCAGAAGCTTCGCCTGGGAGCTGTTTGGTGCCACCTCGCCAGATTAACACTGAGGAGTCACTCCTTCCTGCTTATCCATCCATCCATCCATCCATCCATCCACTTGGGAGCCCTCCTTGTGTAATGACTGCTAATGGCCGACAGGAGGACACATTTTGGTGGCCACAGGCAAATGCATGGCTTGAGTGGTATAAAACACTCAGCATTACGGTAAAATTTCCCCGGCTTTGAGGAACACCTAGCCCAGGAATAATCTGGAAAACAGCCGCCCCCCTTTTTTTTTTTTTTTTTTTGCTCTGAGAAAATGAGCCGCGGCAGAATTTCATAACACTTTGTTCCAGTTTGATGCCTTACATACGAAATCATCTCCTGCTCTGGTTTTAGAGTTTCAAGCTTTGCTGGTAAAAAGGTGCACGTTGCTGCTCAGGGAATATTGATGAGCTTCTATTTTAGACCTACGGAACACAATTACTGCCAGCATTCGCGATGAATGGCCAAGGAATAGGCAGGGAGCCCCCCCACCAACCCCTGCCCGCGCACACGCGCCTGTAAAGTTTGGCTGTGCCAGTCAGCAAACTGCATAACTCCTAGGCAGTTTTTTGTGCAGAGAAACACGAGCATTCAAGGCTCATAAACAGCATAAGTATCAGCTCCAAGCTGCACCCCTCACTTCCAGTTTGCTCTTGGGCTGTAATTCATATACAAATGCGACACCTTGCATTACTGACGTTTTGAATTTTTTTGATAAAATACATAAAACACTGTTTATAACTCTCTGTAAACCACGACAGCCCTTCTTATCATGCTAGTATCATAAAGACAATAAAACCTCAAGCAGCAAAGTCACACTGGGAATAATGTGCGAGCTGGAAGTGGGGGGGGGGGTACCTGGGAATAATGTAGGAGCTAGGAGTGGGGGGATCCCTGGGAATAATGTGGGAGATGGGAGTGCAGGGATACCTGGGAATAATGTGGGAGCTGGGAATGGGGGGATCCCTGGGAATAATGTGCGAGCTGGAAGTGGGGGGATACCTGGGAATAATGTGTGAGCTGGGAGTGCGGGGATACCTGGGAATAATGTGGGAGCTGGGAATGGAAGTATACCTGGGAATAATGTGGGAGCTGGGAGTGGGGGGATACCTGGGAATAATGTGCGAGCTGGAAGTGGGGGGATACCTGGGAATAATGTGGGTGCTGAGAGTGCGGGGATACCTGGGAATAATATGGGAGCTGGGAATGGGGGGATACCTGGGAATAATGTGGGAGCTGGGAGTGCAGGGATACCTGGGAATAATGTGGGAGCTGGGAGTGCAGGGATACCTGGGAATAATGTAGGAGCTGGGAGTGGGGGGATACCTGGGAATAATGTGGGAGTTGGGAATGGGGGATACCTGGGAATAATGTGGGAGTTGGGAATGGGGGATACCTGGGAATAATGTGGGAACTGGGAATGGGAGGATACCTGGGAATAATGTGGGAGCTGGGAATGGGGGATACCTGGGAATAATGTGGGAGTTTGGAATGGGAGGGTAACTGTGAATAATATGGGAGCTGGGAATGTGGGGATATCTGGGAATAATGTGGGAGCTGGGAATGGGAGCATCCCTGGGAATAATTTTGGGAGCTGGGAATTTTGGGATACCTGGGAATAATATGGGAGCTGGGAATGGGGGGATATCTGGGAATAATGTGGGAGCTGGGAATGGGGGCATCCCTGGGAATAATTTTGGGAGCTGGGAATGGGGGGATATCTGGGAATAATGTGGGAGCTGGGAATGGGGGCATCCCTGGGAATAATTTTGGGAGCTGGGAATTTTGGGATACCTGGGAATAATGTGGGAGCTGGGACTGGGGGGATACCTGAGAATAATGTGGGAGCTGGGAGTGGAGGGATACTTGGGAATAATGTGGGAGCTGGGAATGGGGGCATCCCTGGGAATAATGTGGGAGTTTGGAATGGGAGGGTAACTGTGAATAATATGGGAGCTGGGAATGGGGGGAATCCCTGGGAACAATATGGGAACTTGGAATCTTGTAGCCCACAGCCAACTTTGTATCACCTGGACCCATTCAATGTGTGATTTTCCCAGTTTGTAAGTTTCCCTCCCCCGTCTTCCCCCTTGCCTCGAATTTATTTGGCCCTTCATCACCCCCCACCTTCCTGCATACCTCCCCCTCCAAGGGTGTTTCACCATCGGCCTCTGTCACCCAGACTTTCTTCTGATTCCCGCGATCGTAGGATGCATATGGCCCGTTCACTCTGGGACTGATGGCGATGGCTGGGTCCTGAGGCACAGAATCAGGTATTACTAGCAGAACCAGGCATTGCTAGCAGAACCAGGCATTGCTCACAGAATCAGATGTTACCCGCCATCTAGTTCCCTCCACTACTATCATTTAGGGTGAAAAGGACATTTGTGTTCAAACAATGAGCAGAATTTTTTAAAGTTCCTGTCATGTGTCTAATGGGTTCCTGAAACAGCCAAACGTCTCTGGTTCGACTGAGTAAAGTTCTCAGTTCGAATCAGCTGAGTCAACACCATGATATGTCCCCAGTATTTAAGGACAGTGTTCTCCCCAGGGACCTACCAGGATCAGCACATACTTCTGACCGGCAGCATGCAAATAATCAGCGAACTGCGGGAGGTCCTTAAATTTCACTAAGTCATATGTGAAGTCCTTCTTCTCCTCCATGTAGTCGATGTCTGTGAACTGTACGTCCTGAAATGTCGAGAGGCGAAAGCAAAGATGGAGATTAAAAAGTCATGTCAACACATGGGCAGCTAATGCGCTCATTAAGTTATGGCCTTTCTCACGCGCGGCCCGTTCGGCAACCGCTACACGCCTCCGCCTCCGCACTCGCCAGATGGAAACACATTTCTGCCAATTCCTAGCAAATGCTACTCGGTGCGGAATGCTCCGGCGTTCAGTAATGATGCTCTCTCCCTCTCACACTGATTAGCATCCCCCCTCAGACGTGTGACTCAGAACTTCGTAAGTCATGCAGCATAATAATAAACATGCCTCACATTTACGCCGAGGCTTTTGGCTCCGCTTCCGCATTTATGTATTTTTAAGTTTGTTTTACGGTCCCTTTCACCTTCAGCTGTACTTCTGCACCGTGTTTTACGCGAGTGGCATCTTATTTACCGCTACAACTCTGCCTGGGAGGACACAGATGCACACGTATGATAGCACACAGGCAGCAAGGATCGACACGGATTTTTATTTTTATAAGTGTTGTTTATTGAGCATTAGTTAGCGGTGTGACAGGTCCCTGAACCTGGACCAGCACTCTGAACCAAGACCAGGACCCTAAGCCAAGACTAGAACCCTGAGCCAGAATCAGAACAGTAAGCGAAGACCAAGATGCTGAACCAGGATCAGAACAGTCAGCGAAGACCAGGATGCTGAACCAGGATCAGAACAGTCAGCGAAGACCAGGACACTGGACCAGGATCAGAACAGTAAGCGAAGACCAGGATGCTGAACCAGGATCAGAACAGTAAGCGAAGACCAGGACGCTCAACCAGAATTAGGACATTGAAGCAGGACTAGGACCCTGAACCAAATCTAGGGACCAGGACCACAGCCATGAACTGAGGCCAGCACCCTGAACTGGGACCAGGACACCAAGAGTCCATAAATCTCTGCACTTACATATGGAAGCCCAATGGCTCGGTTCCTCTCCACTGTCTGCTTGACATCGTCCAGGCTGCTGTAGCCCCAGCGAGACAGCTGGAATCCCAGAGACCAGTAGGGCGGGATCATGGGCCGGCCGATGAGCTGGGAGAGAGACGGCGATTGCAGTTAGGCACCGTCAGGTTGATCATAAAGCACAGGCTCCAGGTTTCAGCAGTGAAGCTCCCTTCTGGGATGTGAGATCACGAGACATGAATCTCTTCCCCAGCCCACGCTAATTAAACCCACCACTGCTCTGACCCAGCACACCAGGACCAAACCAGATGCTAACTGAGCGGTAACTGGAACAGCTGCAGCCCCCGCAGACCGCTGGCGTGTTCCTCGCTCCCCCGACAGTGTCCCTGCACGCTCCGCTGCTTTCCAGAGCTTTCCGCATGCCTCACACTTGGGCTGACAGCGACCCTCTGGATCGCCCCTACAGCTTTGCCAAGAGATGCCTTTACTTAACTGCCTTTTACTCTTTAAAAATAAATAAGCAATGTGTCAGGACAAACAGCACCCCTACTCAGATATATCCTCACATCTTCTTCACATGTACAGAGAAATGCTCTTACACGCCTACTCTGATGGAACGACATGATCTAGTGGACTAATCAGTAATCACTAGCTTATTTTGAGCTAATTTACATTTTTGCTGGACCATCTTCCTTGAGACATAGTGAGGAGGGAGAATCAGGCAGCTGGTGGCGCTGGCGAGTGAGTGAACAGCCATTAAAATGAATCCTTTAAGTGTACATACCTCTCCTTTCCAAAACCCCGTGCTCCTTCTCAGACTCAGGCTGCCAATATGCAAATATAACTTAATAAACTTCCAGACAATCATATATCATTTGCCTTCTATGAGGAGGGCCAAAGAATGGACCTCATACTTTCACTTTAATTCTGCGTAGCGTTATTATTAAAATGATGGAGAGCATGTCATTGGCTCTTTAAATTAACCCCACCAGTGTGTCCTCACCTCCAGGAACTCCTGGACCACTGCCTCAGGGCTGTTCCCGAGCAGGATGTAGAAGTCCAGGACACCTCCGACTGTCCGGTACGTGACGGCGGGGGCAGGCTGCAGAGTGATCTCTGTGTGAGTCAGAACCAGACCGTTAGGTGAGAGAGGAGGTCTGCAGAGGGGTACAGTCTGCCACGGCAGAACGCCAACTCCATCGTGTTTTAGAATACAAAAGAAGCAAAGTTCTCCCTCCTAACCAGACTGCATCATCTAAGATCTCCATGATCCACAAACCGGAAACTCATGGAAAAATTCTAAGTACTTAAGCAGCTTGTGGGAGACGGTCACGCCTTCATTCAGGAACAACTGCTCAGAAATACCCATCGCGTTGCTGTTCATGAGGAAAACCCCAAACGACTGGCCGCTCTCGTCCTCCAAACACAGGAAGAAGGGATAATGTCCATACAGGTTGTGGGTCCCCTGTGGGCGCAGAACATGAAAATTCACATGAAGGCTTAGGGTCCTGGGTTGATCCTGCTTTCCAGTCACCTTTCAGACTGCTGTGTTTCAGGATTGGCTGGGATGCCTTCAGTAAGCAGACCCATTTCTTTAATGTTAGCAAGTCTAGGGTGGGGGGGGGGAGGCAGCCCATTATCCTTGGTTTGGGGGTTCAAGTCAGGTGGAATGTGGCCAGACACTCACCCCGTTGGGGAAGGAGTCCCGGGTGAATATGGGCCAGGTCTTCCAGTTGGTGTCGTGCCTGAAGCTCTGATGGACGTGCTCCCCGAGTCCATAGATATTGTGTGAAGGAAGCCGGGCGGAGAGCTGGAGGTACTGGTCAGCAAACACCAGGGGGCCCATGGTGGTGTCGAACCTGCATGGGGGAGACAAGAAGCCCAGCTCAGCACATGGGCGAGTAAGGGAGGGAGAAGGCTCCCCCCCCCCATTATTTATTAGTCATATACTGCAGTGATGCCACAGAAACACTTTATAAGAGGCAGCAAATTGCGGAACGAGAGACTGATTTGGACACGAGCCTTCGTGAATCTAATCATGCTTATCACGTTCCCGTGACGACGCAGTGACAGGTGGCACGTACTCCCCGCAGTGAGCAAATGAACGTACGTGGCGAGCGTCTGTCAGCCAGGGCAAGTTTACCGCTGCCTGACCCAGTAATCCCACCTAATCCGGGACCACTTTCAGCTGAAACCGAACACAAAGGGAGGAAAAAGAGAATTAATGAAGACTCATTATCTTTTTTCCCCCCGTTTTTATAATAATGGTTAATTGTGGAGGAGAGTGCATTCTTCACTCCGTTTGAGGACTAATTGATTTCTCTAATGACAGAGATCCACTGAGTTGTCCCTGGGAGACACAACCGTAATTATGTTGTCTCTCTCTGCCAGTGACAGACATGGAACAGGGAAATAAATGCCTTTCTTATACAGGGCGCATAGTAATGAGATTAATTAATTGTAAATAAAAGCTCTTGACGGTTGAACTAGTCGAACATGATATTAGTTTCAGCTATGAATCCTGGGCGTTCTTGTGGTGCGGTGCCGCATGCCGGGTACACCCCCACAGGGACAGTGGCGGAGCACAGGAGGCAGCGGGCAGCTCCGTGATCCGGCAGCTCGGCCGGACAGAGCGGCGCCGGTGTGTGGCTCACAGGATTCTCTTGGTATCGGCCCGACGCAGCTTCAGGCCGAAGGGCTTCCTGACCAGCTCCACCTCATACTTCAGGGCGCCACCTGGTGGACTGGAGGGCGGCTTCACGTGCTCATGGCGCACCTCGAACCTTTGCTTCTTGGTGTCGGTGATCTGCGGAGGAGGGGGAGGGAGAGAAAGAGAGAGAGCGAGGCTATTATCCTGCACACAGAGGCAGCTTAGCTGTAAAGGACTAACCTCACAGTAAAGGGCCAACAGCTTGGGTTAAACAGCCAATTCACCACTAACATGCCACCCAGGTACCACAATAAGACCCGTGCCCAGTGCCATGGACCTGCCAATGCTCCATGAATGGAAGAATAAGCACGCTGTTACACTGCCGGTTTTCTAAGTCAGTGCCAACTCACAAGAGGCCGCCCTAGGCAGCTGACTATGGCAAAGAAGACTTTTGACTGGCCCTGGTTACAGGGTCCTGGGCAGACCCCACTCTCCTCAAAGCTCTCCATCACACGCCTCAGACAGAACATTTGTGTAGGCCCATCCAGCGAAACGGACCTTGAACCTGAATCGGTTTGGTGTCTGCATTTCCTCGTGACAGACGAGCTCCTCGATGTGGCCCGGGAACATGGGCGGGGCCGCAAGTCTCTTCAGAACCGTGTCACGTTCTTAAAGGGAAAAGAAAAAGCACTGAGACGTCCCCAGAAAGCCTGTATCGGCCGCCGGCGCCCACCCGCGCTGACGTCTTTGTGACAAAGACACACTTCCCAAAATCCGCCAATAAACCCTCCGTGAGGCTCAGCCACATGGCCGGCCACTGCTTATGAGTGCCACTCCACAGGTTTTTGACGGCTATTGTTTCAAACGTGGATAATTCCCCACACTTTCCACCCCCCTAGGTCCCGCTCATCTGGAAATGGAGGGTGCGGCGAGTCTGCGTGAGCCGGGAGGGGCGGGGTGGCGGGATGCGTACTGTAGTTGTCGGGTTTCTTCTCGCTGGTCACCTCGTAGCCCTGGTTGGCTGGGAAGAAACACCAGGGTGCATTGCTGTCGTCCAGAGGCTGCCAACAGCAGCCCCGCTGCGCGCACGTGTACTGCAGAGAGTCATAGGGGGCATCAAAGCCATGTCAGGGGCCGTGGGATCCAGGGGGCCCCATCCCACTATTTCACCTTCTCGCCCGGCATGTGAGGATGCCTCGCTTAAACTTACCATTGACGCTCCAGATTCCGGGAAGCAGTCCACTCTCTCGCCCAGGACGATATTAGGACATTCCGGTTCGAAATTGGGCACCTCTTTTACAAATGGCACACAAACAACCAATCAGACAAATGCACATGGGGAGGCCATTAACCTGGGATTTGTTTATCTGGTCGTGCGAATGACCTTTCTCTGCAAACACATCAAGCAATTATTATCATACATTTCTTCGGGGCTCTTATGTGATCAAAACAGAAACCGTACGTTTGCCTTTAATAGTTTCGAACAAGACTGACCCTGATCCGGGGTTTCATCCGCTTTATGAACCTTTATGTCTCTCTGCCTTGTCCATTGTAGTCTCTTGCCTCCATGTTTCAAAGTGTTGCTTGTTGAGCATTAGTTAGCAGTGTGACAGGTCCCTTAGCCAGGACCAGAACCCTGAACCAGGACCAGGATGGTAAGCTAAGACCCGGACCTGAACCAGGACTAGGACTCTTAGCCAAATCCAGGACCAGGTCCCTGAGCCAGGACCATGGACCAGGACAATGTCCATTCAAGTCTCTGCCTCCCTGTTTCAAAGTGTTGCTTGTTGAGCATTAGTTAGCAGTGTGACAGGTCCCTTAGCCAGGACCAGAACCCTGAACCAGGACCAGGATGGTAAGCTAAGACCCAGACTTGAACCAGGACTAGGACTCTGAGCCAAATCCAGGACCAGGTCCCTGAGCCAGGACCATGGACCAGGACAATGTCCATTCAAGTCTCTGCCTCCCTGTTTGTCCACGACTCCCCCCCACTGGTCGTCCACCACACCGCTGACACTCACCGTCCTCGCTGGTGATCACGGCTGGCTCTCCTGTGGCCAGCACCACCACCAGGGCGATTGCCACCACTGCGACCAGGAGGAACATGACGATCAGGGTCACCTCAAGCCCTGAGAACTTTCTCTTCCCCATCTGTGGATGTTTTACACAAAGTCGCGCTCAGACTCGCACACACGCACAATCAGCTCCAGCCATGAAGCAAAGGACAGCGGACATATTCCAGAAGACACCATAGTTACACAGATCCCACACAATCTATGCATGAAAACAATAAATTGCAAGCATCACGATTTATTTCCGGTTGCTCTCTCCCAAAAAGAACTGTTGGAGCCCCTTCTCCTCCCTGGCAGCCCTGAGAGTTCAGCATCCAGCTTCCAGTAAAAGGATCTACTTGCCTAAACACAATAATACCTGCTATTCCCCAGCCACACTGACTGAACTCAGCATTGAGGTCACATGGTCGACATTCAAATGATGTATGAGGAGGATCGAGTGAGAGAAGGTGCAGCGGGAACAGCCTGAACCCTCAGTGGCCTTGTAGCATGCCAACATGGAGTCCAGGAGTAAGGGGAAGGAACATAACCATGTCAGAGGCACTGAAACCGGCAAAAAATATGGATTCTGCTGAGATGTTCGCTGTCGAGGGGGAAGGGTACAGTTTGTGACCTGAAACCTTCCTCTGAGTTCAGAAGGTTCTCAGCCCAGCTGCATGAACAAATGAATCCACAAGCAAAAGCGGAAGACAGAGAGATAAAACGGCGGTAGGGGGAAGGAGGCTCACCGCTTACATATTAAAATGATGCATTATGATATTAAAGCGACCTGTCTGCTATCACAGCGAACGCAGCCAAAGGCTTAATGTGGCGTGAAGATCAGAGGAGGATGCAGGCGAGGGGCCAGCCGGCAGCCAGCGCCGATGCGGCGGAATGCAGCCATGGCGGGCTTTCCCGCCGCCGTGGGAACAATCTAATTAAGCGGCTTTAGAGCAGCCAGACGTAATCGCCTTGGTTTGCGTCTGGGCTGAACCATCAGCCTGTTTACCTGTCAGCCAGACACAGTCAGCGGCATTACAGAGGGGGTCCCTGCATGATTCGAACCCACAACCTGCCTCCATATGCCGTGACAGGCGTCTAAAAACACCGGGATCCCATACACCACCATGACACTGATCAAAGGCTCTCAGTTTCCAGAGAACAAATTTACTCTCCTGTGAACCAGATGGAAACTTCCAGACTTCTGGAAGGAATGGCTCCATCCATCGAGTAGATTGGCAGTGAATATCAATCCTGCACCGCCCCCCCCCCCCCCCCCCCACCCCCCATCTGCTGTTTGCACACTTTCAGAAGGTGCGTGACCCCAGCTCGTGCCGGTGTTTTGGCAATAACTGACTGAATCTGAACGCTCATCTCGACCTCCGGCAGAGTCTCTGTAATACACGAGCGTGACCAACAGGCAGCTCAAAATGTTGATAAAAACACATTTCAGACCAAAAAATGGTCTGAATGACACCGCAGAAGCAGAAGTGTGCAAGCTGTGACGTGGGAAAGTTAAAGGAGGACAGTGGCACCTTACCTTGCTGGATGTAGAGCGCGCCAGCATGCAGTGGGATCAGACTGCCTCGCTTCCTGGGCCTTAATAGCCTTTATACCAAAGGGACAATGCGGCAGTGTTTGCTTCTGTGCATGTGAGTGTCTTTATGGCCCAGCTGTAAAATTCTGCATTTATCAAACTGCATTTACGATAAAGCCCCCACCGTTTTGCCGCCTGATGACTACAGTGTGCCCTAGCTTGCGTAAGACAGAATAATTCACAGAACAAACACAGATTATCGGTCAAGAGAAACTTCCCACTTCGTCCGCTCCGTGACTGCAATCCTGCATGATTGCATACGGCTCTGTCGTAATTTATTACCCAACTGTACAGCAAATAAAAGTACAGATCGGGAAGCGGGGGCACTGTCACCCTGCGGGGTTTTAGCCCTTTGAGCGGCTCCGATTATCAACCACGATACAGAGACGCACAGCATATGAGTCCCTCACTAACTGGTACTTTATAGCTGAGTGTCTGGCAGGGCGTGTAAATAAACAGCCGTGGTCTATAGGCACTAAGTGCGGCTCCGGGGCAGTGGAGCTGGACATCAGCACCGGACGATAGGAGGTCCGATAGGGGTTTGAGTCTGGGCTATAGGAGGAGAAATGAAGGAAAGAAGAGACCACAGCATTATGCTCCCTGCAGCCACTGGAGATAGATCTCTGTAGCTGCTATTACTATGAGTTACTGAATAAAGTGACTTCTGGCACTGAAAAATCAGTTCGTACCTCAGCGATAACTCGTAATATATTCAAGTTAAATGGAAAAAAGCTACAAATGATTCCTTTAAAAGTATAACAGTAATAACACCAATGCTAATAATAATAATGATAATGATAATAATAATAATGTACTTCTGTGCCATGATGTTTATATGTTTTGAATTTTTTTGTTTTTATAGCTGATTTCACAGCATATTATTGAATCTCTGGATAGATTCATTGAGGATATGAGCGGGAGAGTAGGCATGATGCTTAAGAGAGTGACGGAAGGCCCACAGTGTGCGCCGGAGCCCTGATATAATGAAGATCTTTACTAAAGCTGGATTTGTTATGCCTGATTACCAATTTCGGGACAACTACAGAAGTTTGGCATTGACCAGTGGTCCTGTCTGCATTTCCATGGGTAAGTTAGGAGGGAGCCTCTTGAAATGTAATACCTGAGACAGGTGGAGATGGGGACCTTGTCCAGGTGCTCCAGGCTTGAGGAAATCTAAAGTTACACCTGCATGAAAAATAAAGGAAAGGTTGTTGAACTGATTGCTCCAAATTCTTGTACATGCAGGTCACCTAGTGAGGTAGTGATATGTCTGTTAGAAGATCAGGTGGACAGAAGCTGGATTCCGAAAGTGCTGCTCATGCAAGTGTGTAAACATAGATGTCATGTTCTAGACAAGCGCAGTACAGCACTAAGCAATTCAGTGCCCTTAAACTCTGCAAGAAGACTATTGAGAAAGGCAGCATTTCTTGGGCTCGAGGCAGAATGTTTGTGAAAGTCTGGGAAATGTCAAACCAAGGACTCCTTTCTCAGGGCTGAGAATGAGAATCATCTGGAAAGGGCAGAGTAAATCCCTTATCACAGGCATGGTGAAGGCAAGCAGCAAGCAGAGATTCTCCTGTGGAGAAGCCTGATAGGCCACAAGGCTTAAGACACACCCACTGTGGTACTGTCACCTGAGGTCACACCAGGAAGTAGAACGATTAACAGACACGTTTTTCTTCCTGCACTGTTCCACCTCAGCCACTGGACTTGAATTGGGACCTTGTGATCAAAGGCACAGCATCCTACCCCCCCCCCCCCCCCCCGTGCCACACAACGAAATATTCTTCTGTATCAGAGAAACTTACAGTATTTTGATGATCTACTAAATGGATGGTACAGAGCATATTCATGGCACTCATTTCCTGTGCCGGCCATTAAACCCAGTGAAGAGGAACTGTGCAGACCTTTGCAAAGAGCAGGCGGGGAGCAGAGTCTCGGGTCTCAGATGAAGACGGAGCCTTCGTCTTACAGAGAGGCTGGCCTGTGCGCGCAGGAGGTGGCGTGCAATGAAAGGATACCAGTATAGAATGGGGTGGGCATGAAATGGCGGAGAGGAACAGAATGTGTTGGAATCCTTGAGGAGGGTCACATGATGCGGAGAGGCGGGATCAGTGGGCGTGGAAACTGGATCAGGCTTTATGGCGTCTTCCTGAGAGTAAAGGAATCTGAAGTGCGATACTGGGCACAGGTCACATTACCTTCTCTGGAAAAATATTTTCAGTAACAAAATCCACTGCGGAGCTGAAGAAAGACTCAGATTGACCAGGTGATATGTCAGTTTGCAAGTACTTGAGAATACGTCATATAGACTGAACTGCAGCGCCAACCTCAGGGTGTCGGGATGCCAGTGCCAGCTCACAGAACATGGAAAAAACACCACATTTGTGCCAAGTGCAGGTGGAGGCTGTGGCCTTCAGTGTTAGGCAGAGGTGGAGATTTCAGGTCCAGAAAGTACAAATCCAGACCAGGATTTTGTTTCAGCCAAACAGTTGAGCATAAAGAGTCACAGTCACAGAGGACTCAACTGGTTGGTTGAAACAAAATCCTGGTCTGGATTTGTACTTTCTGGTCCTGAAATGTCCACCTCTGGTGTTAGCGGTCATAAAGACAAACTCTCATAAATCTATGGACTTTCTTCCTATGACGCATTTGAGAGTCTCATGTGGGGAAAGACATATCGGTGCTATATTGTATTTTAAATAATAATTAAACTGGTTGTTATTTCTGGGCTCAGTCAGCTGTGGATCCATAAAAGAGAAATTAAGATGGCCAATGTTTATTGCTCACTATAAGTTCTCCATAAACAACTAGGTTGTAATCTAAGTAATTAATGCCCGGTGTTACTGAAGAACGGAAAGGGGGCAGAAACGAAACTGAAGGTGAGAAGCCGAAAAAGAGAGAAAACAGCTGTAAAAAGCAACATCTCGCCTTACCTTTTGTTAATGATGCTGGGGTGATGTGTCCAGTCCCTGATTGTGTAACACAGTGGAGCTTTAGTCCCCAAAGAAACAGCAAAACCCTTCAGCAAAGTCTCACAAACATCCCCGGTGAAAATTACTCAGCCGAACAACAACTGCAGCCAATTCATGTGGCTGTTTTGTGACCAAACCAGCCTAATGTAGTCACAACTGTTCACCCACTTACCAGATCAACACCCCTAACACCCAAAACAGAAGCAGGAACACTCTTTCTGGGATGAGGGGGGGGGGTGCCCCTGCAAGCTCTGTCTCAGGCTCCACCAGTAATAAAGATGATGAATGCAAAAACATAACAATGTCCTTTTTAGACGTATTACCTAAGCTTGAAAAGCTCCAGCAATTTGTGCAACTATTTCAGTTTTGTCGGACTACGCATAACACTGCAATGTTGAATTTGTTAGCTATTAACTTTTTGACATGTGATCTGCTGTGCGTTTATTTTCCATTAACTTGTAAATAGCTTGTAAATAATTGTGTGTGTGTGAGAGACTGAGTGGGTGAGAGAGAGAGAGGGAAAGGGAGAGAGAGGGAGAGAGAGCGAGTGTGTGTGAAAGAGAGAGAGAGGGAGAAAAAGCGAGTGTGTGTGTGAAAGAGAGAGAGAGGGAGAAAGAGCGAGTGTGTGTGTGAAAGAGAGAGAGAGAGAGCGAGTGTGTGTGTGTGAGAGAGAGAGAGAGAGAGAGAGAGAGACAGAGAGAGACAGAGAGAGAGAGAGAGAGACTGTACATAGTGCTAAGTTAAGCCTGGTTAAAAGGCAGAAGGGTGAAGTGCAGAGTGCACTTTCAGACACTATCTCTTCTCTGAAATTTTCCACTGGACTATGCCACTGAGATGTGCTAATCTCTCAAAGCACTCAAGGATGCTGATAGCCTTTGTCCACTGTAACACGGAGCTGCCACTGTGTGGTACAACGTCTGGGTCCCCGTAAGCAGCAGGACACTGAGAAAGCGGAGCACACGGTCACGTGCAGCTGCAGAGTGGTGGGAAATGATCCAAACATCCGAAACGAGGGAGCTGAAGGTAGCAATCCCATCAGCCCCTGGCCGACCGCCCTCCCCCGGCTGGCGGAACTGAAATACACAGCACTGCCTTACAATGAAAGCCATAGAAATTCATGGATCGTCCCTAAACACAACTTGAACTTTCTCAGCTGAGACAAATAAAGACGGGCATATGAAAAACATCCGTGAAGGACTGCAGAGGTGGCGAACTGATTGGATTAGATGGACACGTGCTTTTTGGTGAGATGCATGGCTCACAATTGGAGCTTTGGAAAGGTTTCCACAGAGTCTGAGGTCCTGATCCTTGAACGGGCAGAAAGATGTTTGCCATCTTTACCATGGAATTATTAAGTTTAGCAAGTGAACATGCAATCAGACAAATAGAGATTGTGATGGGAGTTTATTTTAGACAACTAATCATTTTTTTTTCCTTCACAAAATTATCCGTCAGTCACGAAATGGCAATAGAGATTTTCACCCTCTGGCTGAGAATACAACACAGCCTACACAGAAATAGGAGTGTGCTGTACTCATCTGTGTGTACTCATCTCTGTGTGTACTCATCTCTGTGTACTCATCTCTGTGTGTACTCATCTCTGTGTACTCATCTCTGTGTACTCATCTCTGTGTATTCATCTCTGTGTGTACTCATCTCTGTGTACTCATCTCTGTGTGTACTCATCTCTGTGTGTACTCATCTCTGTGTACTCATCTCTGTGTACTCATCTCTGTGTGTACTCATCTGTGTGTTACACTTGTTCTTCTATATGTACTCAAGATCGCGTGTATTCATCCATTTGTACTCGTTTGTGTGTACTTTTTGGTTCATGCTCATCTGTATGTACTCCTCATTCTGTATTCATCCATATATACTCATTTGTCTCTACTCGTCCACATGTACTCATCTACTTTTACTTGTCTGTGTGTACTCAGCTGTGTGTATTCATCTGTATGTACTCATCAGTGTGCGCTCATCTTTGTATACTTGTCAATGTGTACTCATCTGTTTCTACTTGTTCATGTGTACTCATCTGTATGTACTCATCTCTGTGTGTACTCATCTGTGTGTACTCATTTGTATGTATTCATCTCTGTGTGTACTCTTCTGTATGTACTCATCTCTGTGTGTACTCATCGGTGTGCGCTCATCTTTGTATACTTGTCAATGTGTACTCATCTGTTTCTACTTGTTCATGTGTACTCATCCATATGTACTCATTTCTGTGTGTACTCATCTGTGTGTACTCATCCGTATGTACTCATCTGTGTGTACTCATCTGCGTGTACTCATCAGTGTGTACTCATCCGTGTGTACTCATCCGTATGTACTCATCTCTGTGTGCACTCATCTGTATGTACTCATCTGTGTGTACTCATCTGTGTGTACTCATCTGTATGTACTCATCTCTGTGTGTACTCATCTCTGTATGTACTCATCTGCGTGTACTCATCTGTATGTACTCATCTGTGTGTACTCATCTGTATGTACTCATCTCTGTATGTACTCATCTGTGTGTACTCATCTCTGTGTGTACTCATCTGCATGTACTCATCTGTGTGTACTCATCTGTGTGTACTCATCTGTGTGTACTCATCTCTGTGTGTACTCATCTGTGTGTACTCATCTGTGTGTACTCATCTGTGTGTACTCATCTGTGTGTACTCATCTGTGTGTACTCATGTGTCCCCACAGGACACAAGTACATGATTCCACTTGTTGATTAATTAGCCAGACAAACGGGAACACGTGTCCCCCTTCAGCATGCTCTCCGTCTGCAAGTGGCTCATAGAGTCCGGCCCACACGGGGGGCTGGGGGGTTTCCATTGACCCGTGGCCTGTCATGGCCAGCCGTCTTGCTTCAGAGGTGGGGGGAGTGGGGGGGTCAGGATGGCGCTCCAGGGTCCGTGACGTGAGCCGCGCTGGCAAGGCATGAGGCGCAGGCTACATGTCAGCCGAATGTTGCCATGGTGCACAGAGGGGTCGCTTATGGGCTGGCATACCAATCCCAGGGTTTCCATGGAAACATGGGGCTCGGCAGAACGGAACCTCTCCCGGGTGCTGGGCCAGACTCCCCACACCAAAAACTGTGACAGTGTGTTGAGCCAGCGGACTGCTGTGACAGTCCTGCATCACCTCAGAGCATGACTCTACTGACTGTGTGTAGGTGTGTACTGAGTGTGTGTAGGTGTGTACTGAGTGTGTGTAGGTGTGTACTGACTGTGTGTAGGTGTGTACTGACTGTGTGTAGGTGTGTACTGACTGTGTGTAGGTGTGTATGTGTGTACTGACTGTGTGTAGGTATGTGTGTACTGACTGTTTGTGTGTTTGTACTGACTGTAAGTGTGTACTGAGTATGTGCAGTGATGTACTGACTGTATGTAGGTGTGTATTTACTGTGTGTAGGTGTGTACGTGTGTACTGACTGTGTGTAGGTGTGTACAGGCAGTCCTCAGTGAACGAATCCATTCCCTAAGTCTGACTTTAAGTTGAATTTGTAGGTAAGTTGGAAAAATAATAATACAGTATATAATATAATAATAATCCATCCATCCATCCATCCTTCTGGGTTGCAGGGGGTCCAGAAGCTACAGGCATGAGATGGGGAACAACCCAGGATGGAGGACCAGCCCATTGCAGAGCACAGTCACACACCATTCACACCTAGACCATTATACAAAATTCAGTAACTCCAATTAACCTCAGCATGTCTTTGGAGTGTGGGGGAGAACTGGAGAACCCAGACGACATGGGGAGAACATGCAAACTCCACATACATGTGACCCAGGCGGAGACTCGAACCCGGGCCCCAGGGATGGGAGCCAACAGCGCTAAGCACTGCAGCACAAGGCCGCCCGAATAATACAATACTACTGCTACTAATAATAATAATAATAATGAATAATAATTGTAATAATGATAGTTATTATTATTATTACTATGTGGTAATAATAAAGTGATCTACATACAGGACTGTACTCTGCCTCGAGCTGATGAACCACTGAGCCACACAATGTTTTCATGATTGTATTTAACCTGAATTCTTAATATAATAGGCTGTATGGCAGCTCGATCGTAAGTACATCTTGTCGGTAAGCCGGGCGTTCTTAACCTGAGTACTACCCGTATTGACTGTGAGTAGGTGTGTACTCGCTGTGTGTAGCAATGTACTGACTATAGATGAGTACAGATCACCAAGCTATGTAACGGCATGGTGGATCTTTGGTTCTTCAGGCCTGTTGTGATATTTTTTTATCAGTAGGCAGACTCAGCTTTATCCCGTAACTCTTTATTGAATCACCCTTTGAATTGACTTTGTGCTTCACACTCGCACCCAGGGCTCCTCGGATCAGATGGCCTTTCACAGGGGCCACTCTGTGTTTCTGAGGAGCGCCTCGTCTCGCCTGAAAATGATCCACGTTCTTGAAAAACAGTCAGGAACGCACTGTAACCTTCGGAGACACAGAGACCACATTCTGTGGTCAGCAGCAACCTCTGGTCACCGTCGAAATAAGATCAGGGCACCCCAGTCACCCCCGGCAGACGTGGACCAGAGGTGCAGACTTGTGGAGCTGGCTGGACTGCAGCAGACTGAATGGGAGCCCAGGGCTGCTGGGAGAACACTGGCCAGGGAAATAAATGCTTCCACTAAAGCATTTGCCTGTGGGGTTTTAGTCTTATTTTACTGTAGATTAGGAGCATAAATCAGTATCAGTAACCAATGAGAACCTGCCTTGTGCCTCAACTGTTTCCACAGAACTGTTCTTGTTATCTAGTTAAAGACTTCACGGCTATTTGTGTTTTATTTATTTACCAGATCCTATTATCCAAAGCAATTCACTGTTGAGGAAGCAGGATCAGACCGTCCCAGGGGCAACTGGGGCTTAAGGGCCACGCTCAGGGGCCCCAACAGTGACATCCCTCTGCCAGCTGTGGGATTTGACTCAGTGGTCTTCAGATCACAGGCACAACGTCCTAAACCGCTGAGCCACAGAATACTAAATGAGTTACAGGAATAAAGAAACTTATAGTATGTTGTTGATCACCTAAACTGGTGAGACTTACAGTGCTTTGATGGTACTCATTTCCTATGCTGGAGGAGTAATGCGGAGAACCAAATGAAACCCAATACCAGGGTAATGCTGGTATTGGAACCAGTGACCCTCCAAAATTTTGGAACAGCGTCCAAACCCACTGAACCACAAACCACCACCAGTAATGAGAAGTACAGCCTTGGCTGAGGTGCATTTTTTGACATCTAAGAAAGTTAATTCAGTTTCTGTTTTAGGGATATTATTTTTAATTGAATGAACGAGCGTTAGACATGAACAGACCCGCAGAAGCAACGGATGCTGACACGTGTCCACGCCGCAAGGTGGGAGGCGGCATGGATCGGTCATTTCCCCTCCAGGGGGAGCTCTAGCGATGTCTCCATAAGCACTCGGGAATGTCATGGGAACACGGGGATTTAATCCCCCGGAACACACCACAACGAGGGTGATTAATGAGATCACACAGAGGCCCCGTGCTTAGCCACCCTCCATGAGATATAGATTTCAAAGTCTGAGGAAGGCAGCCTTTCTGGTTACACTGCAGTCTTGTAGCCTGTCACTGGTCCTAGCCAGCATGCCTTGCAGTGCCCATCGTAATTAATCACTCAGCTGCCGGGTGATGAACTGACGTTGCGTAATGTTAATAAGCAGTGGGCAGGGGGCAGAGTCCACCCGCCCGTTTAATCACGGCCTGGTGACCCTACATGAGGTCCTGTCTCCTACGTCCCACCACAGAAACATGAGGCCAGTCTTTCTCTTTTTTGTATAATGCTGTTGGGTAGGAAGGGGCATGTTTTTGTTCTCTACCCATGAAAGACATGGAAATGTGAGGTTAGCATTTAGTTGTTACCATTTGTATTGCTTTCATTTAGATATTGCCTTTTGCGTAGTTAGCATTTAGCTCCTATGCTTTGCATCGTTAGCATTTAGCCATTATGTTTTCCATTGTTTTTGTTCAGCTGTCTCCCTTTGTATTGTTATAATTTACCTGTTACCTTTTGTATTATTAACATTTCAGCTGTTACTCGTTTCAATGTTAGCATTTTATCTTTTGCATTTTCTTTTGCCCAAACATACATACACACACGCACACACACACACACACACAAACACACACACACACGCACACACAAACACACACACAAACAGATCCACACATGCATATGCAGACACACACACACACACATGAATACACACACACACCCACACACGCACACACACACAGATTCACACATGCAGATGCAGACACACACACACACCCACACACGCACACACACACAGATCCACACATGCATATGCAGACACACACACACACATGAATACACACACACAGACACACATGCACACACGCATGCACATACAGACATACCGGCCTTATCCAGGCTAACCTCCATATGTTAGCTGGGTCCGGCCCTCTTCAAATACCCCCGATTCCATGGCAACGCAAACATGCGACCATCTGAGCGGGAGAAGCCCTGGATGGGTGGCTAATAAACGCGCATCATCACAGCGACCAGCCTCCAAAACAGCAGGCTGTGCTCTAAACGCCAAAGCGCCACACTTCACGCCAGCTGCGGCCCTCGGCCTGGCGCGGCATCTGGGCAGTGCCAGCCTGTTTGGGACCCTTCCTAACCTAGACGGTCCAGCCGGATGTACGCTCCTCCTCTGACCAGCCCCTGGCACGAGTCCTCCATGTCTTCTGCTTGCGTTTTGCAGCTGGAGGAGACTCACATGCCTGCCGGAGCCACATTGCATCGCGTTTCTGTTTGGGAAGGCAGGCATGCAGAGCGACCGTAACCCAGGAGGAGGTGGTCCTGCCCCCTCAGCCCCAACTCGATCATGCACTGTGATCCAGCCCCTCATCAGATCACTCTGATATTCTGCTTAAAGTTCGGCTCCTCCGCCGGGCCCTCGGGAAGACAGCTGGAGTTTAAACACCTCTTTAGGCTCCAAATACTCCCTCCTACACTCACAGTGACAAAGTAACACGTACCCACACAGCACACGGCTCTACAGAGCAAGAAACGCACGCTACGGCACGCACGACCCTTGCAAGACTGTGTACAGATCATGTATGTACAATGTAAGACTGAGATTGCCTCTCTGACCAGCACATGTCATACGTACATAATTTAATCCCTGTGGAATGACACCATCCATTACGGGGCCAGCAGAGAGCAAATAGAGGGAATCTTTTGTCCATCTACTGCAGATAATTGGTCAGCAAGCATACCCAGATCCACATGTATCCTGGATGTGTGTACAGCATCACTTGGAGGTTGTTTTGTACCTCAGACTAATGAGATGTAAATTATTATTGAAGGATTCAGCAAAGGTTTGGAAGGGAAGCCTGCTTATGGTCAAGCTAATGAAAACCAGCAGAAGAGGTTCAGGGAGCATCGACGGGGCCCCAGGAGTCACTACAGCATTGTATTGGCCACTTTGAGCTCCCGGCCTCCACCTCGCCTTCCCCGTTTATGATGTCTTAATGAGGAACCAGCAACCTCGTCTCAACTGCCCGACGCAATTCCAGCCCGAAGATAACGGACCAGAACCGACCCATCCCGCACACGCCAGAGCCCGGATATGGCAGCACGGTCCAAAAAAACGGAGGGGGAGGCGGCCCAGCCTGCTCTCGTTTCTGAGCCATCCATCACACGAGCAGACGCTGGTGGGCAAGAGCTTGGCTGGAAGTGGATAGCATTTCTGTGAACCGTTAGAGATGGGCATCACTGCAAAAACAGGAAAAGGAGCAAGAAGAAGAGATGGATGGGAAGACGAAGGCAAATGACTGCCCCAACCAGCTCAGAGCAGCTGTCAGGTGTGACAGATAGGGGCATGAATCACGCTGGCCTCCCCACTTTGGGCTCTCCTGGAGAACATGGACTCTAGCTCAGCTGGGCATGAGCTTGGCTTGTTGGCCTCCTTTATCAGCCCTCCATCTTAGCCTTGATTAATTCCTATTTTCTACTTCAGATCTCTTATAAAAATCTGGAGAGAGCTTATTTTTCTGCCTGGAATTCCTCACAAGTCACACAGCAGAACAGATCTGTCACCGGGCTGCGAAATGCCACGTGTGAACAAGTCCGGAACATTCCACAGCATGCTGCTTCTCGTGTGTTCTTCGGTCAGGCAACAGGAGAGGAACGAAGCAAGCAAGATCTCAAACAGAAATGCCCAGACCTTGGAAATCAGAGAAAGTTAAAGGGCATTAAAAAATGAAAGTATGCAGTGTGTACATACAGAACACATGCGTATTTTCAAAATGTCCACGGTACACACTGACACCTGGCTACTCAGATTCATTTGGGGAATGAAAATCCTCAGTATAAAGCAACTTAAAAACTGGTACAGATGGAACAGGTGGATTCAGTCCATACAAACACGTCTACCAGCAAACACAGTATAAAAACACATCCCCACATACTGCACATCAACAGTCACCTCACATCATGCACAGTATAAAAACACATCTGCACATACTGCACATCAACAGTCACCTCACATCATGAACAGTATAAAAACACATCCGCACATACTGCACATCAACTGTCACCTCACATCATGCACAGTATAAAAACACATCCCCACATACTGCACATCAACTGTCACCTCACATCATGCACAGTATAAAAACACATCCCCACATACTGCACATCAACTGTCACCTCACATCATGTACAGTATAAAAACACATCCCCACATACTGCACATCAACAGTCACCTCACATCATGTACAGCACCAGGTCTCCTTCACTGAATTCACTTCCTTTTTAGACACAAATATCTCTACATGCTGCTCCTGCACATCTCCAAAGTCCCTCCATCCCCACCTTCTCCACGCTGCTCCTGGGCATCTAAAAAGCCCCTGCACCCTTACCTTCTCCAAGCTACTCCTGTACATCTCCAAAGCCCCTCCACCCTCACCTTCCCCTCACTGCTCCCATGTATGCCTGACCAATTACCAGTCTTCTTTTCCTAGAAAGAATCCTTCCAGCTTCAATTCTCTCAACCCCTATTGAAGCTGCAACTCTCTTAGAGAGACCTGCTCTGTTCTCAACCCACTATACCTGTCTGCTTGACACCACCTTATTCAGTGCACTGAACTCGTGTGCTATATCCTATTATACAGGGCGTTATGCAATATTGCCATATTTTACAGTATTATCCTATATAGCCATGTTATACAAGATTATGTGGCAGAAATGTATTATGTACTGTAAAGTATTTTATCATGTTATACCACATATTATAGTATAAAAGCAGGACCATGTTGATGATCTAATCTCATGTAAGAGCTACGTGGAAGTTACTTTGGACAAACGCACCTTTCTGATAAATACCGATGTAATAGGAATGTAAGAGGTGTGACAGCTGCATGGGAAGGTGTTCGCATTCAGGGTCTCTGCCTCAGCTTCATCCTCAAACAGAAACTCTCCTTGCAGATGCGTGAGAGCAGCTTCTCCTTCCTGCCGTGGCAGTCCGCTCCCTCTCTCAGACTTCCTCACGTGCTTTTTCCTCACGCGTTTTACCCCAAGGCCTTTCAGCAAATCACTCAAAGCGATCCCGCTGAGATGGGAACTTCACAGGGCACCGACATTCATCAGCAAACACCCGTGCACATACCAGCAAGCACACACGTGCGTACATACACAGTCAGAGCAGGGCACAGTCAGAGCAGGGCACATCCAGAGCAGCATTCACTTTCTAAAGTTACACAAACACATATGACACAGATGTCGGTCATCTGCTTAAGTGTCAGATGTTAAATCACCTGACGTAAGAGCAGTTAGTCAGAAAAACATGAGAATTTCAGAGCTAGAAAATACAGTCATCCCAGAGTACTGTGGTGTGTGTGTGTGCAAAGTACACAAAGTAATGAGCAGTATACTCAACAAAGTACCATATAAAACACACGATATAGTAACAAACTGAAAAGTCAACGCACCACACTATTCAAATAAAGTAGTAACAGAAAACATACTCTACCCAGCCCCACACTATTCATATGAGGTAGTAACAGAAAACATACTCGACCCAGCACCACACTATCCATATGAGGCAGTAACACACAGCGTAATCAACACAGCTCCACACTATTCATATCAGGTAGTAACAGAAAGCATAATCTACCCAGCACCACACTATTCATATGAGGTAGTAACAGAAAACATACTCTACCCAGCACTAAACTATTCCTATGAGGCAGTAACACACAGCATACTATACTCAGCACCACACTATTCATATCAGGAAGTAACAGAAAGCATTGTCTACCCAGCACCACACTATTCATATGAGGTAGTAATAGAAAACATACTCTACCCAGCACCACACTATTCATATGAGGTAGTAACAGAAAACATACTCTACCCAGCACCACACTATTCATACGAGGCAGTAAAACACAGCATAATCAATGCAGCTCCACACTATTCCAATGAGGCAGTAACAGAAAGCATACTCAACCCAGCACCACACTATTTATATTAGATAATGAGAGATAGCATATTCAACTGAGCACCACACTATTAATACTAGATAGTGACAGACAGAATAGTCATCCCAGCACCACACTATTAATACTATATAGTGACAGACAGAATACTTATCCCAGCACCACACTATTAATACTAGAGAGTGACAGACAGAATACTCATCCCAGCTCCACACTATTAATACTAGATAGTGACAGACAGAATACTCATTCCAGCTCCACACTATTAATACTAGATAGTGACAGACAGAATACTCTTCCCAGCTCCACACTGTTAATACTAGATAGTGACAGACAGAATACTCATCTCAGAACCACACTATTAATACTAGATAGTGACAGACAGAATACTCATCCCAGCACCACACTATTATTACTAGATAGGGACCACGAGGACTCCACTGGTATTTCAGCATCATGAACAAGGACAGCATTTTATTATCATACAAAGTATTATTATAGTATTTCTATGCCATGGACAATGCCAGCATAGCTTTCAGAACCACAGGTGGCACCATGGAGAGTGCCACTGTGTGACTTCAGGCCCAGGGACAGCACTGCCAACCAGAGCTGCGGGCAGCACCGTGGAGAGTGCCACTGTGTGACTTCAGTACCAGGGACAGTGACAGCACTGCCAACCAGAGCTGCGGGCAGCACCGTGGAGAGTGCCACTGTGTGACTTCAGTACCAGGGACAGTGACAGCACTGCCAACCAGAGCTACGGGCAGCACCGTGGAGAGTGCCACTGTGTGATTTCAGGACCAGGGACAGTGACAGCACTGCCAACCAAAGCTACGGGCAGCACCGTGGAGAGTGCCACTGTGTGACTTCAGCACCGTGGAGAGTGCCACCGTGTGAATTCAGGACCAGGGACAGTGACAGTACTGCCAACCAGAGCAGCGGGCAGCACCGTGGAGAGTGCCACTGTGTGAATTCAGGACCAGGGACAGTGACAGCACTGCCAACCAGAGCTGCGGGCAGCACCGTGGAGAGTGCCACTGTGTGATTTCAGGACCAGGGACAGTGACAGCACTGCCAACCAGAGCTACGGGCAGCACCATGGAGAGTGCCACTGTGTGACTTCAGCGCCGTGGAGAGTGCCACTGTGTGACTTCAGCACCATGGAGAGTGCCACTGTGTGACTTCAGGACCAGGGACAGTGACAATGCAGTCTTTCCAATCCATGGAGATCACCACTGTGTTGTTTCAAAGCCATGGACCCAAGAGTGTGCCCGCCCCTCCCCCCCGTACCCTAGTGAGTGAAAGTGCTCCATTTCAGAAACATGACACCCCCCTGCAGTGTGTCAACACCGCTGTGCTGTGTGAGCTCTGCTAGACACCCTAATCCTCATCAGATTATATGCATGCACATCATTAGCGCAGCGAATAGCTGTTGGCCATATTGCGGCAAATGAATGCTTTCATTGCTGACATCATGTAACAGCGACATGTCACTGCATGTCCATAGTAAAAAGGCATTTGGTTCTTATTTGTACTTTGGGTTGCTGGCTTGCGTTGACCTTGAATGGGTAACGGGCTGCTCTGTAATAGAGCAAACATCAAAGCCTGCAATCACGGTCCAGAGGAGCTTAGCGATCCTTTCAGTCACTGCTGTGTTTTAAAGTTCTCCATTTTTAGGTGTGACTGCCTCAAAGAGAGTGGAATTCATTGTACAATGACATCTCCTTCACTGCGACTGAAAGACATTTTCAGCAATGCTATTTCTGGAGTAATTGTTATGTACATACTGGATGGGCCTGGCACACAGGGGGAGAGATGCTAAAACGGAGGAGATGGACCTCAGCAAGCACGGCTCCAAACGTCAGCTTCTCGAGGAGCTTGGTAGCTTTAAGGCTGGATGCTAAGATCACCGCACAGCGACGCGCTTCAGCAAACCCATACAAAACCACCGGCGAATCGGGCGAGCCGCTCCTGCGCTAATTGACCCATCGGCTTCCTTGTTCTGCACTTCGTGACGGCGCGATAACCGCCCGTAAGGTAAATGATTCCAGTCTTTCATGACCATTCCTTTGTATGTGCTTAGACATTAGTAATGATGCATGTGTTTCTTAAAAACAATAAGAATCGATGCATCATTACACAGTTTAATTATCAGAGTGCTAAGATTACACAGGATCAGACTGTGACTGTCTGAATTAATGCAATAAATGACAAAAGTGAAAAATTAAGATAAATACCAAAAGGAAAAAACATCCTAATCGTGCGAGCCGGGCTTTTCTGCAGTCCGGCCCCGAACAGAAAAACGGTTTGCACTGTGGATCCACCACATGCTGCTGACCCAGATGGAAAGCTCTGGAATGAAGCTGACCACAAAATGCTTAACCCCCCCCAACTCCCCGTCCGGGTCACGCCCCCAGCCCCGACTCTGCTAACACTGCATTGCCAGACTCCCCTGGAAGGCAACGACATGGCGTAGAAGCTAAATGTCAGCAACATAACCGCTAATGATGCGGCTGTGTAGGAAAGTACATCAGCACACAGCTCCCAAAAGCAGACATAGACAGACACACACAAACACACGCAGTTAGCATGCTGTTCACAGTGGGCCACACCCACAAAATCCCCTCCAAATAAGGACATAACCCTCAGGTGTGCAGCATGTTCTGGGAGCTGGGAATCGCCCCGCCCACCAAGTGTAACCTTGGTGGTACCATGGCCTTAAGGACGCGGACAGTCTGTCCTTGGGAACCCAGCAAGGAGCCCCAACCATGTCCTCTGCAATCACTTGATGAACTTGAACTGCTCCAGTAAAACACTCAGCTGTATTAATGGATTAAAAAATGCCATTTGCTTTGGATAAGAGTATTAGCCAAAGCACCAATCAGAAACAGGCACACCCACAAATATCAAGGGAGGGGTTTCACAGATCAGACAGACCCAATAGGAGGGCAGCCGTCCATCTGCCCCTATGGTTCGCTGGGAAGAAAGACGATGGACAGTCTCGAGGCTGGCACGGGGTATAGCCTAAAATCCACATCGGATCACAAACAGACTGCTTATTATTGAGAAAAAAAAATAAAAACAACCTCTCACTGTTTAGCCATTTTTTAAGCAATTGACTAATCACTGGTGAGGAGTACGTTATGATGGCAGAGATGACCCATCATCACTCATGTGGATGCATTCATATTTGGGGCCCAGTGTGGACCTCCATGGGAAATGAGGAAGGACCAGAGCTACCTGACACTCAAATCTATACTTTATCTGCCCAAAACTGGACACACTCTCCTCTGCACCGAAGGGTTTTTTCTGAAGAATGCTTTTCAGGTTGATCTGTAAATTATAAGTTTGTGAGAAAAAACAAACCTCATAGAATTCCAGGGGAGAATTTGAGAGAGGATTGTGTGTGTGACTTTTGTCATTTAATGACATCCTTGGTGGATCACAGCATGCTCTCTGAGGCCTGCAGACAGCACCCCCCCTTTTCGGGACTGCGTGTAAACACCCCCGAGCGTGACACTCACAGACAGAATCACACGGACGCAGCTCCTGCGTCACCTAGACCGTCTGCGGCTGAGGGTCCTACGCATCCCCCCCGTGACACGCAATGGCGGATGTGGCTAAATGCACACGCATCAGCCAGGACTCCTGGACACACGCAGCTGCGCAGCCATCTTACTGCGATCTACACAAACACATACTACCATTAACCAGACTACTTCCTTTCGGATTACACCAAACATCTCCTTTCTCTGGTTTGCAGAATCATTCCACTAATCACCATGGCTACATTCTCCTCTTAGATTCCAAATCCTTGTCCTTTTTCCCTGTCTGATCATCTTCTAGCTAATTAAAGCCTCTGACAGCCCAGGAACAAACAACTACAGCCCAAGGAGAGACAGATATGACTGAGTTGGCAAAATGCAAATAAAAACTTTGGAAACATTAGCAGTAAGACGGCTTTCAGCGATGGGAGCCGTGAAGGAACACAAAGCTGAGCGAGGGGCATCATTACCGCCGCGGGATCCGCTCACTCGCTCTCTTTCCGCGGGCGAGCAGGAGGGACAGCGATTAGTTAGTGTCCATTTTGTCATTCAGCACTTTGTGACAGAGGGAGGGATTATTTCTGTCCTTCTGGTCTTATCTGATCTGTGACACTGTTCAATGAGGGTTAGTGTCCAGCCTCCTTCAGCAGAAAGTGCCAAGATTCCCAAGGGGGGAGGGGGGTACGAGCGACTATCATAGCACAGACACCCCACACCCGCTTGGTGGCTTCACAGCTCAAATAGTGTGTGCCCCCCCCCCCCCCCCCCCCCCACGCCACATTATGCTGGCTATTTTCCGATAAGTGTAGGTCACTTGGGTTACATAACATCCAAAAACAAATTATGCCATACCAGTCATGCGAGTACATAACTAAGCATTACTAACAGAGACCAATCAGGAAATTAGTGATACCACGACAATCATAAACAGCGCACTTCCCCGAGTATAAAAAAATCACAGTATTCAATTAGATAATCAAGGCACAGCGGCCCATTTGACTTTATAAAGACTGATTATTTCAACATTACTGTTTATCACGTCTTACTTTTAAATATTACTTTTTAATAAATAAGGCTATTATTATATTTAATATCTTTATTGCTCTGTATAAATATATACCCTGCGTGTTATTTGTTATCGAACTAGTGGTGATTTTTATTAAATTTATTTATTTGCCTTCAGTGGTTACTGCGGTATGAAACAATTTGTGAATGCGACCTTTCTCGAAACGCGATCATAAAATATGGAACAAAAAGCACATTTTAAATCCCGAAAAGATGAGTACTGCATCATTTCTGAAAGCCAATTCATTAAGAGTCACTTCCCTCTCAGCTCCACGCACATTTCAATATTTTTCCCCCCCTGAAATGCACTCCGTCAACACGGCAATCTTAGGAACAATCAGGCTGCCATGCGGTGCCAAGCGGCGCTCCGATGCAATCTCGGGAGACCTTGAAAGGTGTCTATAATGAAAAATACACTTCACACTACCTGTCCCCACTCATTATGCCGAGGCTGCCCATCACCTCGCATGGTGCAAATGCCTCCGAGAAAGCTATGCGCAGAAAGTTACGCCATTTCAGGCAATAGTATTTAACTGATTTGTATGGAAGCAGGTTAGAAACCCCGCAGCTGGCTTGACTTAGCATAAATAAAACGTCACTGTAATGACGGGGATCATTTAGACGAAGCTCTCCATACTATCAAAAATGGTTTAAGAAACTGATCTGGAAATCTATGCCAGGATCATTCGCGGGGTTGTCCACAAAAGAGGAACGAACGCTTCGGTTTTTTTTCCAAAGTATTTGGAATATTCCTGCATTGACATTGAACGGACATTAAACTGAGCCGAACGGCACATTGTGCAACATGGACGTCTCGTCGGCGCCCTCATCTGGAGACTATGAGAACTGTCATTTGCTGCGACGGAGTCCGCGCACGATTGAAAACGCGTATAAATCAAAATCCTAAAAATACACTGGGTAAACATTAACTAATAAACTTAAAATATTATATATTGCAATTTCTGTTAAAATATATTTATTTGCTGTTTTCTAGTTTTCTCTCATAGACAGGTTGTCTTCCAAAACCAAATCACATCCAAAATCTAATTCAATTAAACAGCAAAAAGGCGACATATATCACATCATTAAATATATTTATATGTATTTGGCAAATGAAAACGTAACATATATTTTCCAGCTTACCTACCGCGATATATTGGCATAGCAGTATTTTGACGTTAGTCAGAAATATTATGTTTTAGCACCTTTATTTGATTTTAATAGATTTTATTAAGAAGGATTAACCAGACGCAGAGTCACTATACATTGATTTAACGTTACCTTTACAATTCAATTTTCACTGAAATTACAGAATAAATATATGCACATTTTTTTTCAAATCTTTGTGAGAGAAAACATTAAAAGTGCTTCCTACAAAGCCGTTAGTGATAATATCCAGAAGCTTTTTTAAGAAAGTGCGTTGATCTCCATAAAATCTTGAGCGTCATAATATATTCACAAATGTTGATCCTTAGGTGCGTCCTTGAGAGAGAACTCGCTTGTCCTTGATAATATATAAAATCAAATAGACCACTGAACAATAATGCGTTGCAGTATCTCTATTATATGTGGATGATAGTTTGAGTGATACCCACCCCTGCAGTTGTATGCATGCAGCAAACTGCAATAATCTACAAACTGTGCCCGGCCTCGAGGTGTCCTCCGTGCTCGAGACGTCCCATTCCGCGCGCGTAACCCAGGCGCGAGCGACGTCCCCTCGCCGCTGCCCGGATAAGTGTTTAAGTTTAGAACTCCCGACGCCTCCTTCGGCACAAACCAACCTGTTCCGTATAAAAATAAGGACTGATAACATTGCTGGCTACTCTGAAAAAGGCACTTCTTGAATATCTGAGTATGGCCTTTCCTCCAAAGCGACTGGGGGAAATTTTTTTATATATTTTTATTTCATCATGCTTTATTTGATCATTTGTTCCATTGTTCTTTTTTTTGGGCTATGGAAAAGTTGATGTATTCTCCGTGGTTAGAATCTGTAGGATTTTTCCAGCACTTCGAGGTAATCCGGCTTGGTCTGGAGTTTGGCCCTTAACTCGAGGTATTCGCTTTGGGTTTGGTCGGGAAAGCCTTTCCCCGGGAAGAGCAACGTTTCTTTAAGTCTGGCGTCTTGCTGTAAATCAGGGTACTGCATTCCCGGGGGATGTGCATGTGTCACGTGCATGTCCTTTAATTTGGGAACCGTGCCATACAGGCAGTCCACAAACCCCACTGTGGGGGTCGGCCTCTGACTGTCTATTACCGTGGGACAAAGCACTCCGTTCTCGTGGAAGCCTGCTATGTCCCCCGACTGATTGATGGTGACGATGGTGTTCAGCTGGGAGTTGGATACTGCCATCGTCCATTCCTTCTCCTTCTCTATCAGAGTTCGATAATTACTGCTATTCTCTTTCGTCTCGGTGAACTGCTCCTCGATCTCTCCCTCGCGCGGTTTGTAAATGGGGTTGTTGCACATCTGCGTGACAGGGTGGGGGATGTAGTCGTAGACATGGCCCGGCGGTTTCTCTGGTGAGGCAGCTGGCTGGTCCTCAAACATCCGGCACTGCATCTGGATTCCGGTCAGGTCGACCTCCTGCCGCTTCCTGAAGGGCAGTTTCTTACGCCGCCTCAGCACATAGGCAAAGAGTCCGGCGGCCACGAAGACAGCCGAGATGAACAGGATGAGGAGGCTGAGGATGAGCACGGATAGCGGTATGTTCGCCCTCACTGGAGAGTCCCCCAGGCCAGAGTCGCTGGTTGAAGTCATGTCGTCAGGGGCGCCGGGAGAAGGCGCTGAGAACTTCAGCTCAGGGCAAATGAGTTCAGCATCGAGGGAGCGCAAGTCCTTCCCGAACAAGAAGTCGGGTGTTTTGCAGATCACCTCCCCCACCACGATGACTGAACTAAGTTTCTCAATCCACTGCTTGAGTGGGATGATGTCACATGAGCATTCCCAAGGGTTCTGATGGAGGTCAATCTGAACGATGGAATGCAGGTGCTCCAGAACCCCACTGACAGGCAGGTACAGGAAGTAGTTGTTGCGCAGGTTGAGCCTGGCCAGCGACGTGCCGGCGAAGGCATCCATGGGCAGCGTGCGCAGAAGGTTGTCGTTCAGGAACACAAGCTGCAAGTTGGGCATCAGGCTGAAGGCGGCTGGCTGGATCTCACGTATGACATTGTACTCGAAGTACAGGTAACTCAGGGTCTGCAGACCTCTGAACATCCCGGGCGTTAGTCTCTCAATGTCATTGCCATTCAAGTAAAGACTTTTCAAATTAGGGAGGTTTATAAAGGCCCCTTCCTGCACATAGGATATGCGGTTGTTGCCCAAGTGTAGTAAATCCAAACTGGAAAAGTTCCAGAAGTCCGACCGATAAATTTTCTGTATCAAATTCCCACTGAGATACAGCTTTTTGGCATTCAGGGGTCTGGGAAGCAGTTCAGATATGTTGTAGAACCCTTTCTCCTTGCAGTTGACAGTAAGCCCGAGGTCGTTGATGTGCAGGTTGCACGTGCACCCGGTCGGGCAGATGATTGGAATCGGCGGCCTGGTTTGGTAAGCAGCGATGGGTGGCTGGTTGGGCCCCGGGTAGATGCTGCGCGGGGTCGGCGGAGCCTTATGCACCCGAGGCCGTTTTGTTGGGGTTTTATGTTTCTCCTTGTATTCGACAGAGGAGGCGGTGTTGTGGAACGAGGAGAGCATAGACGAGGGCTTGGTGGGCCACACATTATCATTGCTGAAGGGCAACCTGGGGATGCCCAAGCTGGCCTCTACCTCGGCATCCGAGAGTAGAGGACACAGCTCGCTCCGCTTAATCTCCCTCAAGTCCTTGCCGTGGAAGTGGAAGGGGTGTTCGCAGGTGATCTCGCCCACCAGTGCTGTGTAGGGTATCCTCTCCAGCCACGTTTTCAGCTGCACTATGTCACAGACGCAGTTCCACGGGTTCTCCTCTAACTGGATCTCCATCAGACTGCGGCCGATATACTCCAGCATCCCCTTGTAAGGGAGGATTTTTAACCGGTTCCCCCGCAAATCAAGGTGCGTCAAGGACACCGACCTGAATAAAAAATTGGGAAGTGCAGGTATCAAGTTGTCGTTCAGGATGAGGACCCTCAGCTTGTTCAAGTTGCGGAAAGCCCCACTCTCGATCCGTTTGATGACGTTGTAATCAGCCTGTAGGTATTCTAAGCTCTCCAATCCCAGAAAAGTGTCGTTTCGGAACACCTCCAGCTTGTTCTCGTGCAGATAGAGCCTTTTGAGGACGCTGAGGCCATTAAAAGCCCCCGCCTGGATGTCCTGTAGTGCGTTGTTCCCCAAATTAATAGACACGGCATTGTTCAAGTGCAGGAAGCTGTTGAAATAAAGCCGGCGCATCGAGTTTCTCTGCAGATAGAGTTTAAAGGGCCGCGACCACGACTGGGAGATCTGGCTGATGTTTGTAAATCCCTTGCTGTCGCAGTGGATGTGAAATATACTCTCCTTCGCTTCACAGTAGCAGGGGTCGAAGCAAGGCTCGTCTATCTCCTCTGAGTCTTCCAGCAAAGGAATCGGCGTAGTCCATCCCAAAGCTATTGTGCTTAGCAGAGTAACCCACAGCATCCTGCCTGGAAGACCTGCCGCTGCCACGGCCGAGAGCCACTTCACAGCACTGAAAAACATAGCAGGAGTTAGGCAGGCAGTGTCCGGGCACACGGGAGCTACTTGTCATTGCTGAAATTAGGCATGCTAACGGCACGGCCACTAACTAGAACGTCCGCAACAATTAAGCGAATATGAGGCGATAAATTTGAGCAGAAAATCAATCACCGCAAGGCAGGCTACACAGCTATTTAAAAATATAAATAACTAGACGCGAATGCCGATACAGGCAGGAACGGAAAAGCCACCTGCATTTATTACATAACATACAGATCCCGTCCTATAAATCCTGCGTCAAGCTACCACTTCGCTGCGATGTTCCGTAAATTGACAGTGCGCTTTTTTTTTTGGAAATTCATGATTTCTTACCCGGAGCTTGTGGAAAAGGTAGCCGGGGCATTCCGCGCTCGCGGGATCGCGAACCGAAGTGCATTTTGCTCCGGCAAACTAGAGGCAGGGCATTCTCATTTCCCGGTACCTGTCATCGCGTTACCTCCCGCAATTTGTCGGAGCCGTTCGCAGTATGTGGATGTTTATGAGGGAGCGTTTCTCTTTGCAGAAATGCGTCCGCTTTGCGAGGAGCGACCGCGCTTAATTAGCGTGGATGGCGATGCCCTGTTATCGGCGGGTCTGGAGGGAGGGGGGGGGAGCAAACAGCTCAACGATGCTGAGTCTGATAAGGCTTAGGCGGTTTGAAGAAGCATCTTCGCACCAATGGCGATCTGCCTGCATCCCGGTTGCTCTTGGTGGCGATTTGTAAGCTCCATCGGTCCTAGATCCTAAACCTACAACTAAAAGTTATTTTTGAATGCAAGTCTCCCAGACATGTTCTCCATTCCTTGGGGGAGGGGGAAGTGACCGCACACTGCAAATGAATAGAGCACTTTGTGCTTTTTTTTGGTACTGTCTCCATGTCGAATCCTTCTGATAATCCAAAGGGTAAAAACATCACCTCCGGAACGAATAATTATTAATGTAATTAGCGTATACCTACTCGGTTTCAATAGGGTCCAACTTTACATCTCCTTCTCCGGGTTGGAGAAAATACAGGCGGCTTCCGACTGATGCCTGGAAAGAGACATGTAAAGGAATTAAAATAAGGTAGGAGCAAGAAGGAAACGCCGTACGCGCACTAAGCGAGAATTGGATGCTGTGCGAAAAAAAACAATACTAACACAGAGATAAACTGAAATTATGAAAAAGCACGAACAGATCCCTATGATGAAATATGCAGGGTTACCCTACCTATAAGAGCATAGTTCATTTCAAATGACATCACTAGTTGTCCAGTAAAAAGCAAATAAAGCGCAAATAATGCGCATTACGGAGCTTTTTCGGTTTTCGCATTTTTAGTGTATATTAATCCTGTTTACAGCATCCTATCTGCCTCCCACATAGCAGCGTATCACGGGTTCACGGAAACGCGCGGCGCTCACCTTTTTTTGCGGCGGAATTCAAGAGTATCCCCCCCAAAAAACGACTAGTTTAAAGACGGCCGGATCTTTCCGTCTTCTTCTGCTGTGCCTTTCCTCTCCTTACTCCAACTGTGGTTGAGGCTACAGAGAGGGGGGAAAGCGAAGACGTGATCGGAATGCAATGCCTCCTTTCTATAGGTTTGCTTGTGATGCAGGTCCGCTTCCCCGATGAAAGCTCAACAGTGCAGCGGCGAGAAGCCGCAGCTCGGCGCTCCGGAGCGGTCCCCCTTTTCGGCGCACCAGCACATCACTAGGATGCAGGATCATAACGGAGAATCGTTTTCTCGTCCCCCTCCACCACCACCACCACCACCACCCCCGATCAGGTCTTTTTAGACGTCATGGAAATGAGCTTGAAGAAAAGAGAGCGAAAGTGCTGCGGGAGGAGGGGGGTGAAGCAGAAGGGCTGTTGGCGTTGGTGGTGGCGATTGGGGGAGGTATGGGCAGCCGAACACGCTCACTGCTGCGTCGGGAGCGCGCATCAAGGCGCTCGCCCGTATGAGATTTTTTCCCTATGGGGGGGGGGGGGGGGGGTAACAGCATCAGTGCATCGCAACGCGGACAGCTCTCCTGCTCCTGACCCGTGTAAGTCCGAGAGACGCAGTAATATCTGACCCCCTAGATTGCCCCAGCCTCTCCCATTGCGCACGAGTACTTTCTTTTGCAAATGATATACGCCTTAGAAAGACTGTCATTCAGAGATTCCTCCGATAGGCACATCTGAGCGCCGTGCACAACTGAGCAACTTTGTGACCCCCTCTCCCCCCCCCTCCTCGTCCCCGCCCCGTTTTGCTGGGTGTTAGGACGCCTCGGAGCCAATCGAGCACCGAGGAGAGAAAACCATTCCTGCCTACATTTTTTATATCACACTATGGGCATGAATCTCATTTCGATCCCTCTGCAGAAGCAGAAGCAGCAGCCGGAGACGGCATCTCTGCCTCCGGTGTCGGTACCGGCACCAACCGGGTAACGCAGCAGCCGGAGACGGCATCTCTAGCTGCCTCCGATGTCGGTACCGGCACCGACCGGGTAACGCGGCAGCCGGACTGGGCATGCGATGCCCGTAGACTTCATGCCGTTTTACAGAGATTATGTCTCTTTTTTGCTGCTTTAAAGAGAATACCTTTAAAGATGACCCATTTCAGAGAGGTAACCGGGATCCGGTTGGAACCTAATTCTGCGAACTCTTCTGCTTCTTTCGAACGCGGTGACAACAATTTATATTACTTGTTTTTAATGGATGTTTAACGCATAAATAATATTTAATAAACATACTTGTTGTTGTTGTAGCAGTTTGCCGGCGGCGTTTACGTTTATCAGTTATTCCCTCAGCAGCTACTATGTTTTAATCTCCGACGGCTCGGATGATATTTGGACCTGCGATCCTGCTCGTTTCCCTCTTATCTTTCCATTTCCATGGAGAATTTGTGGCCCGGCCACTCGGGATAGTCAGAGATCCCTTCCTGTAAATACGATAAATCATGAAGTAAGAGTAATGCGAAGTTTCGGTGGCCCTTGGTGACCTTAAGAACTGCAGCTGACAGAAAAAAAGCACTTTTCTTTCCATTTGTCATGCGTCACATTAAGCCACCTGCAGTATATAATGCTGGGGCGACCTCCGATTGCGCATTAGGATCATAGCCCTGCATTGGCCACCAAGCACAGCAAACCCAGGCTACTTCTGCTTCCAGTTCGCCTGCATTTCCGTTCCAGAGGCGAATCGCCTCAAACGCGCGCTTCTGCTTTCTTTTTTTAAACTGAAACAGACGTGGCTCGTAGCTCTGAAATGCTGCCTCCTAGCAAGCAGATGGGCAGTCGCCAGAAACGTTGAGGCGAGTAATTATCCCCGGTCATCAAAGGATAACATATTGCACTGTTGCTAAACACTGTAAGCTCTCCTCTTCTGCCCAGTGCTTCTGTAACCCCCCCAGCGTCTGTGCCAGTTCAAGGAAGCACATGAAATGTTAGACAAACACGCTTCTCTACTGCAGTGACTTGTGGCACAAAGGAGGGGAAAAAAAGATCCATTTATTTAATTTGTTTGTGTTTTTTTTTCTTTTAACTATTTGCACATAGCTGCACTCACCATTTGGTGGTCAAGTCTGTAATACCTTATGGTCACTAACCCCTATTATTATTGTTATTATTGTTATCATTATTAAAGCAGGATTATTAAATGCCTGTGGTCTTTCCAGTAAAGCCAGGACCAGCAGGGTCTGTGTAATCCTTGTAAGCAGGCTCCGTTGTCTTCCTGCCGTTGTGCAGTTTCTGACACTGGTGTGCTGTGAGGATTACGTCGATGGTTTATCCTGCTGAATGGGGTCCCCCCCCCCTCAAGGGGTACAAGAGCATGGCTCTCTAAGGCCTGGAGTCATTGATGACCAGGTCTTCATGGACCAGGCTGAAACTGCCTTGTTTCATGGCTCGCAGAGGTTCAGACGATATATCCCTGCGCCCAGGTGGGGCAGAGGGGCTCCCCCACCCGCCACACACTGCATTCCGTCTCCACACATCCTCGTTAGGCAGTCCCAGTGGCGCTCGCCTCGCCGCAGCTAGGCTAACGTACCCAGAGTGGGGCGTAAATGCCAGGAAGCTGCAGATGGGCAAACGTCTGGCTGGACGACTGCCACATTGTCAATTAGCCCCGGCTCTGCATCTCCCAGGGCACGCTTTGTGCCTCCCCGAATACCGGCACTACCTCGGGGGGCGGGGCACACATCCGCCGTCATTCCACGCCGGGACTTCTGTCTTGGGCCGCGATGATGTCATCACCCTTGTATGACGCCGCCCTGTCAGAGGCGTGATACCTGCACAGGTCGTCCATGAGCCTGTCGTCACGCGGGAGCAGGTCCCCCTTCCTCCAGGCCACCGGTGCGAAGCCATGCACAGCTGCCACTGCCTGCATTCGCATCTTTCTCCGCGTGCTTGAGATTTAAATTCCCATGAAAGTCGAAACAACGTGGACAGGCAAGCAGCTAAAAAAAAAAAAAAACATTTTATTCTGTCCTTCTGCCTGTGGCAAACAAAAAAAAAAGTTTTAATGGTGATTTTTTTAAAGCAAATTGTGACAGAAACTGAGGGGTGAATGAAAGCCTGAACGGCAGAACTAACTTCCAGGTGCAGCGTGACTTCAGCCCAGTAAACACCTTCCCTCCCCCCACACCCTCTGCAGGTAAAAGTACATCTTTCCTCCCTCGCTGTGCCAGTCTGTCCCTGTCACTCCCCCCGTCTGCTTCAGCACCCTCATCATGTCTGATGGCATTTCTGCAGCTTCTCACCATGGTGGGCTGTGCTCAGAGAAAGGGCAGCTGACAGCCTTAAGCGGGACGAGAGCACGGCTCAGGAAGACGGGAGCAGCTAGGGCCGTATGAGTGAAAATAGGACGCTTTTCAAACCAGGCATTTGCGTGGGGGCCACAAAGTTTGGGGGCCTCCTGTAGGCCACAAATAGTCACTGCACTTAATATTAAATAAACGCGTTCCTCATTTAGGAGATGCTGAATCAGCGTGTTCCTCTAACCAGGCCTTGAAACATCTGGGGTAGGTGAAGATGCTTCAGAAACATCTAGCACATAACTGGAGCCCGCAGGTTCCTTGCAGATTTTGGTGGCAGAGTGCCCTGCATTCAGATTGTCCCTCCTTATGCCCCTCAAGGCTGTGTCAAGCCCCTTATCATGCATGGGGGGGAAGCACAGAGACACTGAAAGGTCTCCAATTCCACCCGCCTCCACGTAGGCTGACTGCAAGCAGACGTTCTCTTTTCCTCGCGTTTGTTCAGGATGGGAACTGGGGTAACACCGATGGAGGTGCTCAGATCTCAGGAGTTTCAGGGGCTGACCTAAAACATCAAACGCTCTCCTAAAATAACGTCTGCTGCTGTTTGAAGGAGCGAAGGAGATGCTTCTGTGTTACCGTGAGGTTTGATGGGAAAACACCGGAGCCTCAAGGTTATTGAAAAAAGAAATCGAGCTAAGAGGAGCAATGTTTACGGTACGGTCCGGCCATTCCCCAAAATGCCACCCGTCCCATTTCCACACCAAATTTGTCATTATTATATTTTAAATTGTCCCCGCTGTTTAATTTGGATTGGTGACACATTGTAATTATATCTCAAGGCCCCCAGTGAATTTAAAACTATACATTTTAAAAATTCAGCCTCAGGAACGTCTCTGTGATGCTCACTGACGGTACATAAAGCACGGTGTCTGTCTCTGGACCCTAACTTTGACGTGCCCTTTAGCCATCAGAATATCACTGAGCAGGCTGCAGAGTCTGGTCCTGCTATGCTCCTTCCTAGCGGTGCAGGGCTGTATTCCGCAACTAACACCGATGGCTGAGCTTTACAGAAAGTTCTCATTTCCATCCATCCCAGGTTGGCCTGAGGATCCACAAACTCCGTCCCCCTTGAAAACTGATCCTTCAGCAGCCCTGGGGGAGATTAAGGGGGGGGGGGGTATGAGATGTGGGGGGGGGGGTGGGTGCATAACGAAAGAAGAACAGAGGAGCTGAAGCTTAGTGATGTAAGCTGGAATATTAACATCCTCATCAGCCCCCGTCCCACTGGGTATGAGGGCACAGAGTAGCAGCAGTGAGGATGGGCATCGGCCGGAGCAGGCAGAGGAGGGCGAGAGGAGCAGGACGTGCGGATCTCAGCGCTGAATCGGAAGGGAAAATTAGCGATAGTGGAGACGATGATGCCACAACAACAGGGTCAACAGCAGGAAGCACGTGTGTAAAGAGGGTTTATTTTAACCCTGAGATTGGGTGTCTCTGGGTGTTCAGTGATGTGGGACAAAGCGAAAGTTGAGCGTGTGGGCATCATGCAGACGTTCTCCCAAGGCACCATGTGTGGCGTGAGTAATTGGGCGCCCGGTAATGTGTGCCTGTGACGCGCTTAAAATAAAGTCCAGCCTCGGTCTGTCTGCATCCGTCCTCTGCCTGTCTGCGAGCCTCTCGCTCCTGCCCTACTTCGGCATGCTGTCTCCCTGCCCAATCCGATTTCCAGATCACAATTTGCTTTTTTCCCCTCTGTTAGCTGAGTAATTAGGCCATGGTAATTTCAGAGTGAGAAAGGATGACCCTCGAGTTTATCTGCTAACTCTTCTCATTGTTCTGGGGGGGGGGGGGACGGATTGGTGGAGGAGGGGGGGGCGACGGCTCGCCCTCTAAACTCACCATTTATCCAGGTCAGCCTGTTATTCGCCGCTGCAGCTGTTCCGGAGTGCGTGCCGCTTTCTTCTGCCTCGGTGTAAGGTCGGTTTTTTTTTCCTGGTGTTTTAAATTGAAGCAATTACTATCATTGTTAATTTAAACGGCCTGCACGCTGACGGGCCTCTTGGTCACACCGGGCTCCGTATAGAACGAATTAAAATTCACAGCGGAAGTGAGAAATGGAAGACCATTTATCATTTTATGTGGTACCACTGAATACAGCACAGAAATTCAGTATCTGTCTATATACACAAACTGCACCTCGCTATATATACATGCATATGCAGTAAATATACACGTATAACCTTTATCTATCTACACACACATGCAAACACAGCAGCCTTTTCTTGCGGCCTAATTACTTGCAGAAGTAAATGCTGACTTTCCTCTCGACGCATTACAAAATGATGCATGCACATTTTTTAAGCTTAATTGTCGGTCGAGGCCTGACCCTGGATGTTGTTTGCAGATACTTACTGAAGCTTGGGGGGTGGATGGTTGGGGGGGGGGTCACTTATGAACCGCAAGACTCAGGCATTCTCAACGTTGTTTAACTTTGACTCATCTACCCAAGGACATCCGCTCTCTCCCCTCCGGCCGTGAGCTTCAGATCTGCGTGGAGACCTCAAGCTCAGGGATTTGGGCGAGGCTTGAGCCTGGCTCGTGATCCGGCGGGTAAGACACCATGGGAAGCTTCGCTTCGGCGAAACGCTGTTTCACCGCGGTATGAAGCCATGGGGAAAAAAACGCCCATAAGAGGCAAGGTCCCACTTCCACGCGGACAGGGGGGGCGTGAAAGGGAAAGACAGCAGGGAACGAAAGTGAGGAGAAGAAGCTGCAGGTTATTGATGAATATGTGATATGATAGTGCGGCCATCTCTGATTCCCCACCTGCAGCTAACTGCCAAGATTCACCCAACTGACATGATCCAGCAATGGGCCTCCCAGTCATCTCCTCCACCAGTCTTCTCCTCCACCAGTCATCTCCTCCACCAGGTATCTCCCGCATCCTGGAGAATGACATTAACGATAAATAAAACATTTCAACGGCGGATCATATTCATAAAAGTAGGATTAATGTGACTGTGATGGGTAGTGATGAAATATTAAAATGATCTTAAACGCAATCTGTTTTCTTTCTGCTACCAGGAGGAGAAAATCAGGGCCGGACTCCAAAATGAAAAATTTAGGAGAAACATCTTTTGTACTTTAAGTAACTCATGAATTATTGGTGCTCGGAAGAGCATGATGAAGATGATGTTTTACACTTTACACGAGCAGAAAGTATCAGAGCTGGTAAATTTCAGTCAACGTTAATGTTTCATGAATAACCGCTTTGACAAGCATGGGTCCTGCTCACCTGGGGAAGCTTCTATGCTCACTTTTACACTCGTGCAGTGAACCCTGCAGTGATCCCTGCAGTGAACCCTGAATCCAGTGTAAACTGAGGCTCCGTCTGGTGCTGAAATGGACTGCTTAAAATAACGCTGCATACGTGTGTGTGTGTTTAGCGTAGGATCATCGCAAATGCCTCGCAGCATGCGCGCGCCTGTGTGTTTAGCATGCCGCCGGTCTGTCTGTTGGCGGGGGTGAGTCAGCGTGTGACCGTCCCGTTCCTGTCAGATTCTGACGCGCTAGCGGCTGTTGGCTCCACTCGCGGGATCATGCTGACCTCCAAAGAAACCCTTTCGGCTCCCCATGCCGCCACCCTGGCACTGCTATTTTTAACCGCACGCCAGCGCCATTGCCCACCCCTCTCTCCCCGTCACTTGTGCAAATGTTACACGGGGAGGGTTAAGTGGAGAATATTCAGGATTTCTTCTGCATGGGGATTCCTCTGATGATACAGGAACTTAATTCAATCTTTGTCTTCTCCAGCCTGGACAGGCTGTATGATATATACCGATGTCCTTCGTTTACATTGGCTTAATAAAGAAGACGCAGTACAAGATTCTTTGAAGATTCTTTAATGGAAATCTCTCCAGGCATAAAACAGGTAAATACTACTTGGATTTCAATTACCACTATGTATGAAGTGTCATCTTCTGGCCCAGCCAGTATTACTGCTGTTTGAGTTTTAATAATAGATTATTAATTTTTTTTTGTATTGCTAGATTCGGATGTTATTTTTGTCTCTCCCGGTACGCAAACAAGCCCAGAGTAATTAATGATCTGCTGTTTGTGTTCGCATTTACACCTCGTCGTGACAATGTCAAACAACCTTGCACAGTGGCACGTTTCGGACCGTTAATGACTCACGTCCTCGGTGATTGGTTGGAACGGCATAAATAGACACCCCCCCCCCCCCCAGCTACCCCATCAGGATAGGATTCGGACAAATGGATCACTCGCATGACTGGACTCGCTGCGTGACATAGGAGAGAACCTGCCGCCGCAGCAGTGCACTATGGGTAATAGTGCCCAGCAGTTGGTGGCTGTAATCACTTCACATTTGTCTCTTAATTACTTATTCATTACCGCCGGTCGGAGGCGTCCGCGGTGCTGCTGCCATGGAGACCGCAGAGACAGCGGCCTGAGGTTCATCCTGCCTGCCACGCTTCACCGTTTCCTGCAAAGTGCAGGCGCGCTTCAGTCCGCCATGACACTGAGCACCTTCCCACCTACAGTAATCCCAGCTTCTCTCCCATACAGCTTTCTTCCAGTCAGGCAGACGGCTTCCTCCATCTAAACCACACGTCTGTGACATTCCCCCCCAGCGGAGGGTGCGTAGCTCATGCTGACAGGCTCCTGTGCTCGCGATCAGAAGGTTGGTGGTTCAAATTCCACGCTTGGCAGAGTAGCCACATCTCAGTGAGGCCTTAGAAAAAGGAAAAATCCTGAAATTCCCAAAAAATTCTCCTGGGCTGCTGGGTGACCCTGCAGTCAGACTCCAAGCTTCCTGCTCACCCCTAAATGTGTATAAAAAACAATAACATGTAAAATAACATATTTAAACGTACTTGTGCAAATAATATCGCACTGACCTTATAACTGCATTTTCACTACTTAAAAATATAATAATAGATCTTGATTTGAAGTTAAAAGGCTCTTTTTTCCATCCTGATGCTGGAATTTCACTGCAGAAGTCCCCCCCCCCCCCCCCCCCCCCCCCCGCCCCCCCATCCTACTCCCCACTGCTTTGGGGTGCAGTTTGGATGCTTTCCACGTAAAAGCACACATACTTATGCTATAAAGAGCTGTTTCTGGAACTCTCCAAAAGACCAAGGTCACTGAATTCTACTGAAAAGACTTTAACCCTCTGACCAAAAAGAATCGGTGAGGGTTGGACTGAGCAGCGGTTTGACATTTTTTTCCGGCAGGTAACATATAGAGAGAGAAGGATTACAGGGTCCTCTGGGAGAGAGGGAGGCACTTCCTGTTCCTATAGACTACACTCCACCCCCCCCCCCCCCACCCAGCTGAGGGCTTTATTGAGCAAGTTACCATCAGCCAGGGGTATACAGCCACCTTTGCTAATGACGAGGTGAAACATCTCCCATCTTCTTCACAGGTTCTGTAATTTGCAACTTTACTGCTGCTCAAAATCTGCCTTTTCAGATCTGAAGACAGACACTGAATTCCAAGTGTGATAGAACGTGCAGTGAAATACACACACAAACACACACACACACACTCACACACACACACACACACTCACACAAACACTCACACAAACACACTCACACAAACACACACACACACTCACACAAACACACACACACTCACACAAACACACACACACACTCACACAAACACACACACACACAAACCCACTCACACAAACACACTCACACAAACACACACACACACACACACATACACACACACTCACACAAACTTGCCCACCATTTCCTCACAGTTGGAGCCTGTGGCCTCAGACGGGAAGGAGGTCCTCTTGGTTATTCTTTATCTGATGTGTCCTGTCCTGGGTCCCGACCAAAAGCAGGAGACATAAAGTACACACAAAGACGGGGGAGCTGGGTGTGCCCTCGAGTTTTACGGTGCTAATACCAGGGAGGAAATGTGCTCCCCCCAGCCCTGCACTCGCCGCTGAATCAGGCAGCGGAGATAACCCTGAGACATTATGGGCTATAATTGAGTAGTATGGGTAGTTAGGGCATTAATCGCACGTGGAACTAGACTTTAAAGAACTTGCAGAGACATTTATGATGATGGATGTGGTTCGTCGCCATACCAACCTGCTGCCTTTACAGAAATGTATATATTTATAATATATATATACATACATACTTATATATAATCATGCATACACAAATGCACATGCATTTACACTTCTTTTCAGCCAGCTGGGACATCAAAACAATATACAAGTACAAATACAAATCTATTTATTAAATTGGCATAGAAATCTATTTAGAAATTAAAATACATCTTTTGATATATCTGCCCAGTCTCATTGTGAGATCCAATCAGTTTTGTTTTAATGGCCCGCAGGGGTGAGATAATAAGCCTTGCAGAGTCTGTCTTGTGATTTCTGCTCTTTTCATGTGATGCTGAGTAAAGCCTCCTCTTCCCACAAGTGCAATCTGATGCATCGGCCTGATTGCGCAGAGATAAAACACGCATGACTCGCATGCACGGCTGAAACTGAAATGCCCGTCAGTCGCGGAGATCTCCGGATCATGGGCTCTCCGGGGCTTCAGGAGGAACGAGAAGCTCGCAGCGTTCCCACCAAGGTTCCTCAAAGGGTCTGACGTCAAGTGGTGGTGCCATTTACCCTGAGAACACTGCGGTCAGCTGGATTCCCACAGAGCTTCACTGCGTTCGCTCACAATGTTTCATTTAAATTGGTTTCAGCAATAATAATGTCTAGAAAGTTTACTTAAGTATCGTAACATGTCAATACAAGGGATAAAAGGGACAGAATTATACCTTTCTCTTCAATAGAACAAGCATTTAGAGGAACGGTTGTTGTACCCTAAGGTGACATTATTCACCTCTGATTGCTCTGTGTGCACCGGGGCCGACACTGCGCAAACACTGGAAATCTAAGCAAATGGATGCCATATAATCCCAGGCTTTGGCTGGTGGTACATCTACACACACACACACACACACACACACACACACAGACGTTGGCATGCCTATCTAAATGGGGACCTTGCATTCATTTCTATGGGAAAAACCCTAATCACAATCATAAGCCCCACCCAGCCCTAACCTTAACCAACTTAAGTAACCAAGTAACCAAACCAAGTACAAGACTTCTGGCAGTTTTACTTTTTTGATTGCATTCACAAATCTTTGTGAGGGCCTGGAAAATGGGACCTGGGGCGCACGATGTCAAAATAATAAGTTTTTATCACATTATGGGGAACATTTGGTCCCCACAATGTAATATAAACATAAGCCACACACACAGACTGCCATGTGTACTGTCACACAAAAACCATCACATATTACTGTTACCGGGCATTAGTGATTATTTAGAAAAAAATTTGCAGCTTGCAGATTGTTTAGATGTTGTTTATTTTTGGCTCAGGGACAATTATAAGCCGAACTTGCTAAGCTCACAATATGCGTATTACAGACTGGCTGCAGTGAGATATTTGCTGTGGTGTTTTCAGGTTAAGTACCTTGCTTCAGGGTAAGACAACAGCACCATCCCACAAGGGAACTGTGGCACTGGTCACTACGGATCGGGCACTGAGGCAGTGTTCGTGCTGGGATGAGAGGAGGCCACATCCTCCTGGCTCCAAACACCGAGCCTGGACGTCATCTCTCCAGCCTCCCTGGGAGCCGCACTCCCATCCAGACACCGGAAGAGGATCCAAAATAAAGAGCAGATGCATTTTAATTTGTTTAGTGGATGCTTTTATCCAAAGCATCATTCTTTTTTTGAGAAGAGAGGCGCAGCTATGCCCCGGAGAAGCCGGGGGTTAAGGGTCTTGCTGAAAGGCCCAACACTGAGATGACTCTGCTGACCCTGGGATGCAAACCAATGACTTTTGGATCACAAGCACAGTATCTTAACCTGCTGCGCAGCACGGCACTCCTAGACATACAAAACCAACGAACCCACAACACCGGAACGTGCGTGAAGCGGTATCCACATCATAAGCCAGAGAGCGGGGAGAGAGCCAAAACGTGGACCGTCTGGGGCACCCCGAGGACTGTCCCCGATGTTGTCATCGGCGATTTGGAGCATGGCTCGGAGATGTGCGGAGGATACCTCACTGCAGGTTGCCTGTTATGCTGAGTGCGGGAGGACACAGACAATAAGTCCGTAATGTTCATCACTCCTACATATCGAAGAGCCAGTCCACCAATATTCCTTACACAAGGCGGAGGCAAAACCTGCCAAGTGCTCATTTTGAATGTAAACTATAAATACCCATAAAATGTTTTGTCAGTTGAAATTTCCTGACCTGGCAACCTACTGTAATAGTTCCTTCATCCTGACTTAAAATGACAGTAAATAATGACCATAAAGAAGATTAATGAACAAATAGGGGCCCAGAACCAGAGAGACCTCATTGTTTTAGAAGTTTATAGGGTAGTGAAAGGGGAATCCTTCAAATTTCGCTTGGTCAAAAACTGGGAAGAGTTGCCTGCTGTTCACGTTGAGTGGCAGCTCAGGATGCAGACCCAGGTCCGGCACCGGACTGGGAAAAACTGGTGGCTCCCAAATGGATATAAGTTTCGATTCTCGGATCTTGAATATTGGAATATTGGAGTATTATTGATGTGTTAATTTCCAAGACGATAGGATTCCACTTCACTTGGAATATATTGAGATATTTATCATCAGGAAAATCAATGTATTTAATACAAAAAATTCCTAGGAGGCTGGACTGATATGTGGCAGCAGGATGTTTCCGGAGCAGGAGGAGGAGGTGCTGAAGATGGGTCTGCGGGCCATTCCCTGGGGGGAGAGGAACATAAGGGGCAATCACATGACCTGCCCCCACCGCAGCACAGCGACGCCCAGTCCTGCTCAATGATCTGTCTCCAGGCTCCAGCTCTGAATGGCCAAAGAAACGGCAGAGGGGAAGAGCTGGCGCCAAACAGGGATTCACATGCCCAGAGGTATGAGCCAAAAGTGTTACCCGCCAGGTCAGTGTGCCACCTCAGGAACAGGACCGTGGTACAAGCAGGTACAGGCGCGGCTTCCTGTTGATGTCAAGCTTGTTAGAGAACGACAGCGCCCTGTCTGTCTTACGGGAGGTCTGCGTACTGCTCAGGCCAGCAATGCCAGCAATCAGGTGACCGGGAGCTCCAGTGAAGTCTCACTGCCATATATTTGGACACTGTGGCGTACAGTGTTACTCACTGGCACCACTCATCCCCACAACTCCCCCATCCCACCCCCCCGTCGGTAGTGGGTGACCCCGTTCCCCGCTCCTCCCGGTGCCTCCTGCTCGCAGCACCCCGCTGGGCCTTCATCTCCTCACTCCCACCAGTGCTGCTCTCGCTTACGCTGCCGCCAGCTCTTGGCTCTCGATTAATCTCCGTTTTTAAGCTGATTTGGATTTCCACATGGCACGGCGGACGTCCATGCGATGCTAATAATTCACATTGTACACATGCGTGTATATTTATTCTTAGCGGCTAAGAAGATGTCCGTGTTTTGATCTGCAGTCGTAAACCGGAGAGGTGCAAACCTCCATTGTGAAGGAGGGGTATTGAACGCAGAAGTCCTTACCTGGCTCGACATCTTCACCCATCAAGTTTCAGCTGAAGGGCCACTTACTTCCGCTTATGGGTGAAACGAAGGCAGACACACGCTGCCACCTGCTGAGAGCATTATCTGTGTCAGGGTCTTAAAGAGAAGAAATGATTATATGATTATTTCTTTATCATATTCCCCTCCACAGCCATCTCATAGATCTTGGGTCTGGAGTGGGCACACGGTGTGTCTTCCAGTACAGCATGACCGGGGATAGCACGTTGTGTGCTAATGTGCCTTGTACTCAGCGGGTGGAGATGCAGTGGGCAGCTCTCTGCGTCTTAATCTCTGTGGAACAGAGGCGGGTCAGGACAAGCCAGATACCAGCTGGGCGCGGGACGCAAACTGTGGGGTCTGCAAAACCTGGGGAGACTGTAGCTGTTACACCAGGGTATGGAGAGGGGGTGTCGTTTTAAAGGGAAACACCTGAAACGTGTAAATAGAGAGCTGAGCTCAATGTGTCAAAAATAAAGTGAAAGACAATGGGGAAACAGAGCATAGGTAGGAAGAGGGCTAGCGTTAGCCGTATGGGGAATACCTGCATTGGGTATACAGAGATGGTTAGCGGTAGGTTTGTGCAGAATGCTAACTTCGGGCAGAAAGTGAGGGGTAGCATTAGCCATGTGGGGAATATTAGCTTTGGGTATACAGAGGGGGTTAGCTTTAGCCATGTGGGGAATGTTAGCTTTAGGCATAAAGAGAAGGAACACTTTAGCCATATGGGGAATGTTAGCTTTAGGCATAGGAGAAGGATAACATTAGCCATATGGGGAATGTTAGCTTGAGGCATGCAAAGAAGGTTAGTTGTAGCCATATGTGGGAAGTAAAGCCTTAAACATGTAATGAAAGTTAGCTTTAGTTTTAATCATGTATGGACGGTTAAGAGATACTTTTTAGAGGGGTCTTCTGGGGGGCTCAACCATCCAGATAAACACCAACAGCACCGAAAACATACAAAAATAAAAGATTTGAATAAGATTAGCTTTAGCTTTAGCCATGTCAGGAAGCTTAGCATTAGCCTTACGTAAATGGTTAGCGTTAGCTTTAGCCATGTCAGGAAGCTTAGCATTAGCCTTACGTAAATGGTTAGCGTTAGCTTTAGCCATGTCAGGAAGCTTAGCATTAGCCTTACGTAAATGGTTAGCGTTAGCTTTAGCCATGTCAGGAAGCTTAGCATTAGCCTTACGTAAATGGTTAGCGTTAGCTTTAGCCATGTCAGGAAGCTTAGATTTAACCATATGCAGGGTTGCCAACCGGTCAGCTGGCTTGAGTGAGATTTTCAAGTCTGCACATACATTGCACACATATTTACATGTATGCAACAGTTTTACCTGATAAATAGTCTGTAGGGTTTGCAAAGAACGCCAATGCTTCTGACGTAGCTATTTTCAGGATTATAATGGAATATTATAAATTTGCAGTTAGATTTCTTGCTTGAGCAGGATAGTCTGAAAGTGTGAGTGTCACAGCAGATGTGCCATAAGGAAATAGTTAGCTGCAGCTTTAGCTTTGTCAGGTAGCTTAGCTTCATGCAGGTGTTCTTGTTTAGTTGTAGCATAGCGATGGGGAGGGATACGATTCAGTTTTAGTCATGGGGAAAGGTAGCTAGTGCCAGCTGAGTGCCCCCATCTCACCTGAATGATGATACCAGCAACTGGCTACTGCTGACTGGTAGCGTGATGTGACCAACAGACACCATGGAGAAGCCATCGGTGGGTCTCTCAGATTTACCAAGGGGGGATGCTGTTCCAGATGACAGGACTGCGATCCCTGTATTGATTTATTGCTTGCAGCTTGGGGGGGGGGGAGTGGGACGTTGGACATGCATATGCTAAGTTAACAGCACCCGGGCGTGTGTGCTTGTGTGTGTGTGTTTGTGTGTGTGTGTGTGTGTGTTTGTGTGTGTGTGTGTGTGTTTGTGTGTGTGTGTGTGTTTGTGTGCTCATGTATATTTTACTGTTGTGGGGGGCAAATGTCCTTACAATAAAAACCTGTTATTTTAACCTTGTGGGGATATATTTTTGGTCCCCACAGGGGGAAACTCAATTTTATAAAAATCTGTCACTGCAATCAAAAAACTAAAAATGCCAAATGTCTTGTATTTTGTTGGGTGACTTAAGGTTAAGGTCAGGGCTGGGTAGGGATTAAGGTTATTTTAGTTGGGATTAGAGTTTTGCCCATAGAAATGAATGGAGAGTCCCCGCAAAGATACAGATGCCTAATCTGTGTGTGTGCGTGCGTGTTTGCGCGCTTGTGCAGATGCATGCTGGGAGCCGGTAGCTTCCCGGAGCAGAGCAGAGGGGAAAGCCCCTCTCTGAGCCTCGAATGCCTGCAAAGTGCCTGAGCTTGGCCCATTGGGAAATCAAGCTCTCCGCAGACAGCTCTGCACCCTCTCCCGTCCCGCTCTGTCTCCGCACACCTTCCCTGGGGCCCCCCACTCCCTCCCCCATACACCTCATACTGCCATCTGTTGCTCCCCCAGCACAGAAACATGGCGTACTTTGCACCGCTTCAGCGCTACATTATTTTTGACCTATTAGTGTGTGAATTTTCTGATGCGATTGTAGGAGCCTGACGGTGTGGTATTAGCATTCCGTACATGCCGGTGTTTCCCGAAACCCACAGTGCTGCAGGTGCTTCCTCACGGTCAGGACGAGAGGAAACAGGATCATGTTTAATGGATGGATGCTCTCTGTGAACCGCTTCTGCCCTGTGATTGACAGATGACAGACACTGTGAGCCTGAGCACACACACACACACACACACACACACACGCAGGCACGCACGCACGTGTAGGGTATACCTATCCTTATGGGGCCCGCTCATTCACTTCCATGGGAAAAATACTATTGTTAACTATGACATGCACACACACACACACACACACACACACACGCAGGCACGCACGCACGTGTAGGGTATACCTATCCTTATGGGGCCCGCTCATTCACTTCCATGGGAAAAATACTATTGTTAACTATGACATGCACACACATATACACACACACGCACATGCACACACACACACTCGCACATGCACACACAGATACACACACACACACACACACATATATACACACACATGCACACAAATATACACACACGCACACACACACACACATGCACACACACCTACACACACACACATGTTTGTATTCATACCTTTGTGGGACCTGTCCATTCATTTCTACAGGCGAACCCTAATCCCAACTGTGGCAACCTTAACCCCAGACTTTTAGCTATTTTAGTTTTTTGATTGCAGCCACAAACTTTTACAAAATTGAGTTTCCCCTTGTGGGACCTGGAAAAAAATCCCCACAAGGTCAAAATAACAGATTTTTATCGCATTGTGGGGACATTTACTAATATATAAATCATACACAGACATAAATCCACCCCCTCGGAACCCCACCCTCCCACATAAAGAGCCGTGTGACCATAGAGCAGCCAGAGACGTTTCATTTCCGTGTGGTTCCAGAAAGCGCCAAATAGCTAATGGACGCTTCTCTTCTTGAAGCTAAACTGAGCAAAAAGGTGTATTTCTGCTTCCAACATCTCCACTGAGAATGTTCCCTTTCTTGCAGCGTTCCCTGAATGCCAGCGTGACTTTTCCCGCTAGCGACGGTGCCGCGGGCTCGCTGCATGATTGACGCGTCCGTACGACAACGACGACAGGAATCTCCGACTGCTGCCACCCGGAGCAGAGAGTGATGGAGGCCCTCCTCCACCAGGCTGGCCAGCAGGGGACTCAGCTGCTGAGCTGAGTCTCAGAGTAAATGGAGCCAGGAGTGAACTGGGCACCAGGTCACCAACTGTATGGGAAGGTGGGGGCCCTTGCAATACTGTACCCAGATGCGGCTTTGGTTTCATACAAGCAATAAGGACCTGGATCATCATCCATTCCATCTATCCATCCATCCATCCATCCATCCAGCCATCTATTTTCCCACTGTTTATCCTGGACAGAGTCGTGGGACAGAGGGGGGGGCTATCCCAGGCAGCTGGGGTATACCTTGCATGGAGTGCCAGTCCATCAGAAGGCAGGCATACAAAAAACAATCACATAATGCAAGCAATTTAGAGATGCCAGTTAGCCTACATGCATGCTTTTGGACTGCAAAAGAATACAGGGTACCTGGAGTTTACCTGTGTAACACGGGGAGAACATGCAAACTCAGCACACGCAGAGCTGGGGTGGGATTTGAACCCACAACCATGGAGGTCAAAAACCACAATGCTACACTTAAAAAAAAGAAAGTCTTTGATGATGATAATAATAATAATAATAATAATAATAATAATAATAATGCATTTACAGTATATAATAATAATGATAGTAATATTAACAATGCTTTTATTTTATTATATCAGAATTAGCACCGGTAGTAACAGTAGAGACACCATTTGATGCAGCAATTAATGCAACAGTTACAGCTCTATATTACTAGCTAGTGAAACAGCAATCACAATAGTAACAGAAGTTGAAGCAGCAGTAACAGTAGTAACAGATCTATAATAGAAGAAGCTGCAGCAGTAATGACAGTAATAATAGATCTATGTTAGCTGCATTATCAGCAACAGAACAGCATTAGCAGCAACTGAAGCAGCTGTAACAATATTAACAGATCTATATTAGCAGCGGTTGAAGCAGCAGTTACAGTAGTAACAGATCTATATTAGCAGTAATTGAAAACAGTTACAGTAGTAACAGATCTATATTAGCAGCGGTTGAAGCAGTAGTTACAGCAGTAGGAGATCTATATTATCAGCAACTGAAACCAAAGTAACAGTATTAACAAATCTAGCGGCAGTTGATGCAGCAGTAACAGTAGTAACAGGTCTATTTTTGCAGCAATTGAAGCAGCAGTTATAGCAGTAGCAGATCTATATTATCAGCAGTTGAAACCGCAGAAACGGTATTAGCAAATCCAACAGTAGTTGATGCAGCAGCAACAGCAGTAACAGATCTATATTAGCAGCATTAGCCGGATTGGAAGCAGTCTGTAACAGCAGTAGATCTGCTGGTCGAATTCAGCCGACCTAGAGAGCAGCAGCCTGCTGCTGACAGTGACAGGTGCATGATGGGTTCACTGCGGCAAGGTTGCCTGTGGCAGAGCCCGAGTCCCTTTAACGACAGGGTCAGGCTGATCTGCTGGGAGGAAGGAAGGGGGCGTGTGCTTTTAAGGGTTCAGTGGAGGAGATGCAGCATAACCCCAGACACATTTGAAATCACAATCATCCCATTACAGGAAGGCCTTGGCCAGCTGACCCCTGCCCTCTGCTCAAATGTTACCCCGCCTGTGTGCACAGTGCAATAAATGTATGTTTATTTAGCATTATTGCAAACCAGCTACACCCATATGATGGAAAGGCTCCTCCATACAGTAATGCCCATTGGCATGTTTAGCCAATAAAATCTGTAAATGTCACAAGTGTAGGGGGGCGGGGGGCAGGTTATAAGGTAACCCAGGCAGCCTGAACATGAAGCACGTTCACGTTCATCCCTCACTGGCCTGGCCCGCCGCCTGACGTTTAACATGCAGCTGCGAGGCCGTCGGCGCGCGCTGGTTACCGCCTGGCGCGGCCTGGCGTGTCCGTCCGCATAAATGCGCTAAATCTCAGATTCTTCTTTGAAGGGGATCGGTGTTTGCTGATATATTTAGAGCGACCATCTGCTTCCGTGCCGAGTCTCCAGATTTGTCTCACCACGCTGTCCAATGCTCGACTGTACAGATAAGTGATCCGGTTCTGCCTGTACTGAGACGACCCGATCCTGTTTCGCCCCTTACAGGTTTCCGCCATGATGAGTATACCGTTCAATAGCCAGTCGTATGTAAACTGAGGAGCACGCTTATGACAGCTCACTAGCCATATCTGATATGAGTATTTCTTAAGTATTGGTTCTGATAATATTTATCTACGGATTATGCACGGATGATATTCATTTCCGCCGTAATAGCTTTCTGATGGCAGCGGTAGCATTGCACTCCGCAGGACGCAGAATACATGCTAACTCAAGACGCCCATGGAAGCCAGGATCCCCCTCAGAAAAGTAAACTCATCTCCGGTTTCCATACACGCCACTTAAACGGCATTAAAGGGATATTCGAGTAAGAACCCAAAAGAAAATGAGAAGCAAATGTCTTTACAGGATTCCAGTGTGAGCATTTTGCGAAATTCATCTGCAGTCATGTTGGTTAAAATGTTTAGAGGCAGCTATAACAAAACAACAGCTGGATTGCTGGATATATGAGATGACCCAAATACTCATTACTCATTTGCATATCTTTAAGACTTTACGAACCTTTATCGAGTTTAATAGCAAGCGTAAACCACACACTACAGCATGGAAACACAGGCCAGCATCAGGCTGGAAGAGTTAGTCTACAGGGGGAACTGAGCCAGGTTCCGTGGGGCTGATCCTAGAACAACAGGACTCCTGAGCATCAGTAGGCTTCCTACCTGTGGATCTGCTCTTCGGTGAGAGTGTGTAAAAGCACACAGGAGTTATTAATGCCAAGCCTGTAAAGCACATGCATGACCAGGTGCTGAGGGAGTGACATAGTACTGTACTGAGAGTCTGAGAGAGTCCCGTACTGAGAATGACAGCGTACTGTACTGAGAATGACAGAGTACTGTACTGAGAGTCTGAGAGAGTACTGAATTGGGAATGACAGACTACTGTATTGAGAATGAAGGAATACTGTACTGAGAGTCTGAGAGAGTCTCATACTGAGAATGATGACGTACTGTACTGAGAATGACAGAGTACTGTACTGAGAGTCTGAGAGAGTCTCATACTGAGAATGACGGCATACTGTACTGAGAATGACAGTACTGTACTGAGAGACTGAGAGAGTACTGTACTGAGAATGACAGAATACTGTACTGAGAAACTGAAAGAGTACTGTACTGAGAAACAAAGAGTACTATACTGAGAATGACAGAGTACTGTATTGAGAGACTGAGAGAGTACTGTACTGAGAAGCAAAGAGTACTGTACTGAGAATGACAGAATACTGTACTGAGAGACTGAAAGAGTACTGTACTGAGAAGCAAAGAGTACTATACTGAGAATGACAGAATACTGTATTGAGAGACGGAGAGAGAACTGTACTGAGAAGCAGAGTACTATATTGAGAATGACAGAATACTGTATTGAGAGACTGAGTACTGTACTGAGAAACAAAGAGTATTATACTGAGAATGACAGAGTACTGTATTGAGAGACTGAGAGAGTACTGTACTGAGGAGCAAAGAGTACTATACTGAGAATGACAGAGTACTTTATTGAGAGACTGACAAATATTGTCCTGAGAATACCAAAGAGTCTGAGAGAAAATATATGTCTTCACAATGCCAACTTGAATTGAATTTATTGAACTGTAGAAAGATTATTTCTCTGTGCTGGAATTCTGATGAATATGTGAATATACCCCCCATGGCCCCTTGCGGACGGACGTCAGACTTGCAGGCCTCCCTCCCATGGCCCTTTTGATCCACACATGTGCATTATTAGGGGTTTTCTGTTTGTTCTCTGTGAAAAATAGCGCTTACCAATCTGTGACCGAGCTGCTCCTGAACTTTCACACGGAAGAGAACTAATGGAAAACCGCCTAAGGATGGGTGTTGCGCAGAATGAAAGTCGTATTGATTTGTGTAGCCGGATTTGTGTAAGAGCGCAGACAGGCCTGAGGTGGGTGGGTTGAGTGGGCTGTGAAAGGAGCTGCACTGCTGCAGTCTGGACACCAGGGGGAGCCGGATGAGGGGTGTGTGGGTGTCCCTGTGACTCTCTCAGCCTTCTGTAGTGCAATTGGGAACACGACATCCCAGTGACAGTCTGCCATTACATCATACACACATACAGGTTTGTAATTATATCTTTGTGGGAACTTTCCATTCATTTCTATGGGGAAAACTTTAATCCCAACATGACAGCCTTAACCCTTTCCCAGCTCTAACCTAAACCATAAGTAACCAAAGTGATTACATTCACAGATCTTTGTGGGGACCTGAAAAATGATCCCCATACTGTCAGAATAACATGTTTTCATTAGAACATGGTGGCCATTTGGTCCCCACGATGTAACATAAACATAACCCACACACCCGTGCGCACACACATACACATACTGTCGCTATCCTTGTGCTCTTTAAACGGCACTACAAAGGGAAACGTGATTTCCCTGTCGTACTTGTGAGATGTGCCAGCGGGCAGAGTTTCAGAGGATGTACCGCTCAAGGCGACCGCCGCTCGCAGCCTGTTGCCGCCGGTGATACGGCGTAACCCTAATTAACACGGCACTGGCACAGCCTTGTGTCTGTATCGCTGCCACATCCAGGCTACCAACCTGAGCAGCGTGACTCACAGCTCAGGATTCTGCAAAGCAGGATGGTAACGTCACAAGCATAAGGCCTTCAACCGACTGAACGGCGGTATTGGTTCAACTGCAAAATTATTTGTGATGAGCCCAAAATAGTATATTTGTCCAGAACACAGAATTGTAGAAAAAAATATGTATTTTCTTTAGGTCTTTTATAGTTTTAGTAAAATTACAAACGCCACACGATGATGGACTTGCTGCTGTATACCTTGATTGCACGGCGCTGAGAGAGAAAATTTCAGAAATATAGAGAATTTCATTTGATTCTTTTCTGCAAGGTCACGTAGCAGAAAGCAGGCTACTTGCATGACACTCCTTCAGATCCACTCCAGGTGAGGAAAAAAAAACCCTTTTCACTATTATTTCACTTTGCCATCTTACGGGAAGCTACGCTCGAGTCTCTGGGAGCCCTCGAGATAAAGTAACAGACAAGGAGCAGCGTGGGGCCCTAAGTTTCCCGGGCCAACGGCGAATCTTCCTCCTCCTGCTTATTCTGCATGAAAATATGATTGGGATAAAAATAAAACCCTGTGAGTCAGACATGTGAGTCTCTAGCTCTGCCTGCCTCCCTCCCCCCATACCCCCCCCATGCGTGTTTTTGCATAATTACCCAGCGTTACATGATCGTCAGCCTCCCCGTGTTTTTGGCATCACCTGAAGTGCCTGGGAGAGGCTTGGGAAAAGCCTCTCGGATGAGTCACGCTGCCCCCCAACTCCCTGCCTCTGTCACCGTCGCCCGATACTTGAGCTTTGGCTGTGTGGGCAGCTGGGGAGAGAGTGCGACTGGGGGGGGGGGGGGGGGGGGGGGGCGCAAAGAAGGAGAGAGTGAGGGAGCGAGTGAACGAAAAACCGACATGCCAGCCCTTCTCTAATGAGGACCCCCTGTCAGATGGAAGGATTGTAACCACTGCCCAGGTGCATCACCCTTATCAGTCATAAACGGCCAGCGCCGGCTTCCTGGATGCTCCGTTCCTGCTAAACTCCTTTTTGCCTCATTTGGTTGAAATGCTTTGCCTTTTTTTTTTTGTTTCACCGGCATCTGTCAGCCTCTCTCGCTTTAATCTTCCTCACTTCGGCACACACATAATAAATCAATAACTGATTTATTATGCCTTTGAGTCCCACGCTGCTTCTGTCATATCACTCTCCCTTTTTACCGTTACACAGTTGTGCGCCACAAATTTCTTTCCCCCTGGCAACATGAAGATTTCAGCCAATGGTTCCAGATGCCTTGTTAAGTAATTTCTCAGCACGAGTTTGGTATTTTTCCTCTATTTTCCAGGCAGCAAGACACATTTCTTACTGAGTATGTAGCTGTAGGTTTGGTTTTGGTGCATGGATGAGGGGGAAATCATATCCACCCCCTCACATCCCAAACATCGGTACTATAGGCCTCCTCTTGGTCACACTTTAGCAGACGTGCCTAATTGGGCACCTGGGGAGCTTGAGTGGGTTCCCCAACCCACAATGCACTTCGGCTGCTATATACAGTCCACTTGTATTTTAAGGAGAATGGATGGTGGAGCTGCATTGCATCGAGGCTGGTATCAGTAAATCAATAAGCTGAACATTCCTGTAGGCTTAAGGTGACCAGATAATCCATGTCAGGGAGGATACATTGAGCTAGTTAAATGTTAACTACCATTTCACTTAAAAGGACCTGGATTTCACTTCAGCACTGAGTTATTGCTGTGTGCTGATCAGAGGTTGCAATTTCAGGTCCAGAAAGTAAAAAATCCAGACCATGATTTACTTTCAACCAACCAGTTGAGCGTAACGAGTCACAGTCACAGAGGACTCATCTGGTTGGTTGAAAGTAAATCATGGTCTGGATTTTTACCTTCTGGAACTGAAATTGCCACCCCTGGTGCGGATTAGTCAGTCTCTTTTAATCATGCATGTGTCACTAATGTTAAAGTGGAACAGCTGGATGAGTCTATCAATGAAGGAAAGAAACCAGTCAAAGCACAAGAAGAACTGAACTATTTAGTCAATCACAGGAGCCTTTCAATTTTAAAGTAGTTTGTAAAACCTGAAGTAGCTCAATGTGTCCTCCCCAACTCAGATTACCTGATCAGCCTATTCAGGCTTGACCCAGATTCTTAGCTTCTATCTTTGATTAATTAGTTTTTTCTTTCCTTTGATCTGCAGGACAGAGGAGTTTGACTTTTACTCCCTGCAAATGTCTTAATGTAGAGAGACACCAAATGAGTGGCTGATGCCACAAGCTCCCAACAGGAGACAATTAATCAAAGGTCACGCTAGCCAGCGCTAACAGCAGGTAGCTGCGCTCTAAGTCGTGTTTATTTATCTGCTATCCTTTGGGTCGCTCCATGTTACTAAAACAGCTTCCGTTTATCTTCTTGCCGTCCATCTTCAGCTCATCCATACTGTCTCCTTACTCATTCCGCTGTCTCTGTAAGCATAATATCTCCGCACATCCCCTTCCTTATTCCTCTTTTTATTATTTTTCCTGTTTCTCTTTCCACTTCTTCCTCCTCCCCATCACCATCTTTTTTTCCACAAAAAAAGCAGGTCTGAGCGGGTTTAGGTTCATATTCAGGATTAGCTTTTTTTTTCAGGTCCAGGTTCAAGTTTAGATTCAGGTTAAGGGTTAGTTTCCCCTATATAAGATTTAGTTTCTGATTTAGGTCCAGGTTCAGGTTTAGATTCTGACTAAAATTTAGCATCTAATTTCAGTCTTGGATCAGGTTCAGTTTAGGTTCAGGTTTAGTTCCTGGTTAAGTTCCAGGTTCAGGTTTAGATTCTGAATTATATTCTGACAAGCTAAATTTAGCTTGTGGTTGTGGTCCAGAATCAGGTTTAGATTCAGGTCCAGGCTCAAGTTTATATTCACCTGCAGGTTCAGCTAAGTGTTCCAGCGGAGTACATACCCTGTTAATGTAGACTCAGCTGCCCGGGGGCTACTGTATCCTTCCCTTCCCTGCCATAGACCACCTGCCACTGAGGGGATGAATGAGGTCATTTCCTCTTCCGTGTGTCCCGCAAAGAGCTTTTAACAGACCCACAAGTAAATACATAAATAAGCACATAAATCAACATGCATCAGGCTTGCCGTGTCATTCAAGGTGAGGATCTCAGCCATTTATATTATATATGAGAGAGCAGGGAGGGGAGGGCGACGGGGACGCAGTGAGGGGTAGAGCCTGGTGATTTAGGGAGTTATGTGTGCTTTATTTTTACCACGTCAGACTGAAGACTGACACAATTAAGCTGCAGTAGCAGGCTGCTAGTGGCTGGAACACACCCTGGGACTGAGCGTGCACTGACTGGCACATCTGCGTACATCAGCCCCAGAGAAGAGGGAGTCTCCACAAAATCGCTGTAGCAGGAAGTGGGCCACGTAGTAGCAAACTTGTGGCAATGTTTCTTGAACCCCCATAAATAAATAAATACTGTTGTTCCTTCTTTGGGGCCAGAGCTACCGCTGTTACACAGACTCACCGGCAGGCTGAGAAATTATGGTGATATCACTCTGCGAACCCTGGGATTTAAACTCACAACCTACTGATCACAGACACAGCATCTTAACCCACTGAGCCACACAGCACTCCTGGAATGCCTGAGTAAATGTGGCCACCGCTTCCCAGCCCAGCCTGGGACATCATGAATCCGACCCGTGACGCACGAAAAGAAAAACGTACGCGCACAATGCGTAACGGTGAGTGGGGCGTGACCCAGGCCAGGTATTTCTGGTTGCAGCCTCATTCTGTCGTTGTTATGCAACAGCCAGCCAGCCAATGGGAAGAGGGGCAAGGCTGGTGGGAGCGCTCTGGATCCCTGCCAGGCATGTGTAATTAAACACCTACACTCCTTTAGGGACAATTAAAGTCTCGCCGGTCTGCGTGCAGAAATCTCTGAAGAGTCCTTAATGTGTTCTGTTATTTAACAATTACCCTTTCAAATAAAACCACATTATTAGATGCATTTTTTTCACTTTATCCCAGTAAATTAAAATGCATCTGAAATTATAATTTATGCATGCAGTGCTCGGTGCAAAACAAAATTCCCTGATTCGCTTTGCCTCTGGACATAATCACTTAAGGTCTTATTTTTGTTCCGTCATCTGAAGGGTAGATGATGTGCCTGCATCATCAATGACACCGTTCAATTACAGGAAAACTTCCAGGTTGTTGTAACATAATAATGAGGAGGGATGTCCTATTTGCTGGAGAAAAGCTGTGAGGGGTCTGACACTGACTGGTCTGTTAGCAGCTAATTACAGAGCCGCTGACCTCCTTAGCTACGTAGGGAAACAGCACGGTAACATCAGGACCCAGGTGTTGGCAGCCAGGAAGCTGAGGTGACCTAAGTTTTTCCTGAGTTAATTTATAAAGCTTCCTTTATTGTCAATCAGTGGATGAGTCAGTTTCCATGGGAACTGCTGAGTGTGAGGCCAAAGGTCTGCTGTCCTCCGGGGCCCAAAGACGCTCTTCCACTCCGGTCAGTGGTCGTCGTTGCTGTTCCCCAGATGCCACATTTTTTGCCATATTTAAAATGTGAATATGCCGCCTGCACTGGGATTATCTCTGAATAAACAATTTACTGACAGGGTAAAGCTGTCCCAGGCTGAGTATTTGTGAAGCTCTTTGTAGTGTCACCATGTGTGCATTGACTGCAAGTTACTCACTTTATGACCAGCATGTGATTTCCAGAGCCCCCTTTCCAGAAAGATCATGCCCCTCCTCCCCCACTGACCATTTGGTTTATTATAAGAAATTTGACCTAATGTCCCATAACACTCTGAACACACGACTATTCACATATGGCTCTCAGAGCAAGAAAGGAGTCGTACAAACTGTGCAAAATTGTACATTTGTACAGCCCATAAACCTAATAGCATGTTTATATTCTACTGAGATGCGCTAAGGAAATTGCATTTTCTCTTTCCTCTTGACAGTTTATGCTAATCTATTTGTCCTTGCCTTTCATTTCAGACTTCCTTCAGGTTAAGAACACCTACTCGATGTAGACTGAACCCTCTCAGTATGAAAGACTTTGCCTGGCCTCGTTATACAATCACTCTGAGGTCACAAATTGTTCATAACCCTAATTAACTCTACCATAGCTCGAGTGTTCAATCGGCCTTATGTTTGGACGTGTTTCTTTTTTTTTTTTACTGACTCTCCATACCATACGGGTACATCGTTCTCCACTATGTCTGTTAGCACATTCCAGGGGATCGTCCATTTGACGCCATTTGCATTCCTGTCCAGGTACCTGACATGGCGAAAGCTGCCAAGGGATGTTCCGGCGAGACAGACGGATGGTGTTTTCCACATGGGCCGGAAGAACATAGAGGTCCTTCTCCGGCAGTAAGGATGGATAATCGCGGCTGCTTCAGCGCTGCGTATGGAAACAGGAGACCATGCGTGTAGCAAGCGCCGTTCAAAAACATTGCTCGTATTTTCCGTGGACGTTCCCAGATCCGAGCCGGACAGTCTTACATTCCAGTCCAAGGATCTGTGGCAGGACTGTATGTTGTTTATTAATTATTTATTCGCTTAGCAGGTGATGCTATCCAACGCTAACTGGCGCCTGGACGCGTTTCAGGAGGAGGGCGCCACCTAGCTGCTCTCAGGCTCTCAGGACCCGCATTCATCTCCCACCAGCCGTCTCCATAAACGGAGAGCAGCTGGCCCTCCCTTCCAGGCGCGTTGAAAGACTTAAAACCTCAAGGTCTGGCTCTCTTTTTAGCCCCCCACCCCCCCCCCCCCCCCCCCAGTACCATTTGTAAGGTCTGAGGTCTAGGAGAACTTCCAGGTCCCCGTCGCTCGATTGCTTTTGACATTTTCCAACTTGCCAGCCTTCATCCATTTAAAGGGTCTGGCAAGATGGGTGTCGGGATCCATCAATGCCACCCTCAGAGACATCATAATAACATCTTTTTCGGGAATGAGCCTTATGAAAGCTTTGGGGAAGCACCCATTTCAGTTTAGTTATGAAGGCGTCTGCCTGCTTCACACAATCCCCGTGTTTCTTTGCATCTAATGTAAGGTGGGATGTCTCATTACCGTCTCCTAATGGCCTCTTGCACTCACTCGCATGGCTGCCTCCTTCCCCGAAGCATTAGAGGCCCGGTACAACTCAACGGGACAAGCGGTAACCCCTGATCCCTCGGCTCTCATGCCGTTTGCCTTCACCACTGAGCAGCACACTGACTTACAGTCCATAACCATGGCCCCAGGTTCATAATGCCCTCCTCGTCCCTCTGGGAGCAGAAGGGTTTCGTCTGTCTGCACTCGGCTGAAGTCGCACTGACTTGTAATTAGATCCTTCAAAGCAGCTGATCAGCGGATGGGGAGGGGGGGGTTGTCAGTGTGGGAAGTACAACAAAACGTGAAGGACAGTCATTCGGTTGCTTGCTATGAGTACGAAGAACCCACACACACATACATCCGGGATGATTCACAGAGGTATTAAACATACACCTCAAGGGCATCGCATTCATAGAGAAACCTCTCTTCACAGCTGCCTGATCTGTATGTCTACAACAGCGTTAACTATGCTGACACTTCCACGGGCAGCACTGTGGCCTCAGGGTTGTGGGTTCAAGTCCCAACCGGCTCTGCAGCTTGTGTGTACTCTCTGTTCGTGTGGGTTTCTATGGGGGGCTCTGGCCTCCGTCAAGTCCAAAGTGGTTTAAATCGCCACTCGCTTGTGCGGGGCCGGTGGGCTTTGCCGCTACGGTGATAGGCCTCAGGCTCACTGCAGCCCTGCACCAGAAAAGCGTTTCTAGGAAATGCATGAAAATGTGACAGTGGCATTTACTCTTGTGGCTTTGTGCTTGACAAGGCTTGAGGATTCATTCAGAAATAATATGTTGCTCAATTAGGTGTCCGATACCGTCTTATCTGACAAAAAAATGGTTCTCTGAGCAGCAGTTTGAGCATCTGACATTGTGTAAGAGCAGAGAGGCCGTGTGTCAGTAGGGAGGAGCCGGCCGTCACAGCAGCGCGCGCTGACGTGGGGAGAGTGGTACGGACACTCGGCTGAGGCTCCATCGGCAGTATGCTAAGTGACAAATGACTCCTGAGAAGGTCCTCCTGAAGGAGGGGTGAGGCAGGCTTTGGGAGACCAAACCATACGTCTGGGTCAACATGGAACCCAGGGAAGCAGCCGCTAATTCACAGTTATCTCACTATTAACTAATGGGGGAGGTTAATGAAGGGTGTCAACAACAGCCGGTAATGATCTTTGACAGCCGGTAATGATGAAGATGATGATGGTGACAATGATTGTGATAATGATGGTGGTGATGATATCTATGGTGATGATGACGATGATGATGATGACAATAACTATGGCGATGATGATAGTGATGGTAATAACTATGGTGATATCGATGATGGTGATGATGAGGTGGTGGTGGTGGTAGTGATGATGGCAATGACGGTGACGATTATTGTGATAATGATGGTGGTGATGATGATGATGATGATGATAACTATGGTGATGATGGTAATGGTGGTGATGATGACATCATAAATGGTGTTAAAGGAAAATGTTTAGTGCTCCGTTTTCACTGTGCGTGTACATCGTCCCTGCTAACACCTCTCTGTGCCATGAGCAGAAGATTAAATACTGGCTGAAAAATCACCTATTGGCCCAGTTATCAAAGGGTCAGAGCGATTACACTGGCTAAACGGACAGGACAGATGTTCATTGGATTTCACGGCTCCCGCTGTTCATAATTGGGATGGATCTGAGGAGACTTTACACCGTCATGGGAATATCATTCCCCATTGAAACATCCGTCATCTTTTCTTCAGGATTGTCTTTGTTTTTCTGTTTTCTAATTCATTACACATGAAGGGAGCGTCACTGTGTGCTCATGAATGGACTGAAAAATGGCGTCACTACCCAGAACCCCCTGCCACTCGTGTCATTTCCTGTAAAGACCCCAGTCACGGTCAGTTGAGACTTTCTGTCTGTTTCCTCTTACATATCATCAGTACAGTAATAAGTGAGAGCAGAACCTGGAGAATGGATAAGAAGAGGTTCACTGTACCTATATTGGCAACAAATATTACCTATATTTACCTATAAATAAATATACAAATTTATAGTCAACCGCTGGATGCCCACAACAGCAAGGCAGTGACACATACAGATGTCACGCTAATGAACTGGAGACTGTGCATGTCAGATCCCGATCACTACCTGCTGTCCTCCTAAGCTTGGGAGCTGTCCTCACTTCAAATCCTGCTCATGCCTCTGTGCGTCTTGTGTTCATGCAGACAGCTCACCGCAGCCTCAGTAAAATCGCAGACAATAACTCGAATGGACTGGAAGTGCCACTCGATTCAGAAAAGCTTGTTGCTTTGGGCCAGGAGCCCGACTCGGCCCTGTCTCTAGGAACATCCGTGGGCCACCTGCGGCCTGCCAGCTTCTGTCACAGCTGACAACCCCTCACAGGGAGCGACAGTGTTCACCAACACTCAACACACGCATGTGTGTGGGCCCCCCGCAGCTACTGCACTGTACATGAAAAAACGCAGTTCTTATTTAGGAGATGCTGAAGTGGCGTGGGGGTACACTACTTAGCACTGTTGTCTCAGGACACTGGAACCAGGGTTGAAGTCTCCACCATGAGTTTGCATGTTCTCCCCATGCCGTCATGGGGTTTCCTCTGGTTGCTCCAGTCCCCCCACCCGCCCCACAGTCCAAGAACATGCTGAGGTTAATTGGAATTGGTGTGTGAGTGAACGGTATGTGACTGTGCCCTGTGATGGGCTGGTGCCCCATCCTGGGTTGTTCCCTGCCTTGCACCCATAGGCTCTGGACCCCCCGATGACACTGAATAGGACCAAGCTGTGACAGCACATGGACGGACGAAGCAGCATGTTCTGCTAACCAGCTAGCTAGCACCGATCTTCTGACTTGCCACCTAGAGAAATAAAGGAAATCAAAAGGGAAGAAGGAAAGTTGGAGCAGTCTCTCCACTGTAAACAAAGAAAAGCCGGATAAGGATGCAACCAACAATACAAAGACAGCCGGGGGGGTCAAAGAGACCCCAAGAAGACCAAACGGATCCCTGCTCAGAAGGAGCTTGTGTATGTATGTGGTGTATGTGGGCAGTCACTGAGTGAGATAAGAGAGCTACAGAGAGCCAGAGAGCTACAACTCGCCACCCCATAATACATCACCCATCTGCTCGCAGCCCAACTGCACGCAGAGAGGCTGCTCTCAGTCGCTGTTGTTGCTAAATGTTTATATCTGATACTCGTAGCTGTGAGCTATACAAATATTTTGGATTTAGTTTTTTTTTTTTTGTTGTCTTTCAACATGATTGAATTAGATCTGTCTAAACGAGACCGCCGGTCGATAGTCGCCAGGGTGAACAGCTCCATAATGCGGGGATTATGTGCTGAATATTTCTCCCGAGTGCTGGCAGTGATTACACAGTGCGGCCGCTCCCATTGAAACAGGCCTAATCGAATTTCACCCCGCCGCTCACGAATGGGAGACAGGTAAAGGACCACGTTCCCTCAACGTTCCCCCGATGCTGTGCAAATCAAGCGTGTCGTATGTGCTTTTCGGCTCATAGAGAGGTAGGGAGTCTTGCGGGGGGATGGGAAGGTGGTGATTAGATTCAGAGGAGCATAAATAAGGGCCGAGTGGTTCTGTTTTCCTCGTCAATGCTGAGCTGTCAGTCGGAGGGTTTCGTTTACTGTCACTAGACTGGGGCAAGAGTTTGCCCCCCCTAGCCCCCCTACACCTACTTTACTGCTGATGCCTAGATCAATTAAGGCAAAATAAATACGAGGCGCTCTACTCAGCTGAGGTCGGACGGCCGTAATTCGCGTCTGGACCCAGAATCGATAGCTAAGAGCTTCGAGGTGAGTGGTAACTGCCGGGCCTCGTCGGGTAGGTAATTACATTTTACCCCCGGTTTAATCTGCACCGCTGCGTGGGAACAAGGTAGGCGGAATGTCGGGGAGGGGTCGCCCCTCCTCGAAAGACAGCCGGATTGCATTGGCGCCTCCCACGTGGGGCCGTCGCAGAGGCTGCAGAACGCTCCAAAGTGGCCTAACAGGAGGTGAATTCCTAACATGAAGTAACGGCATTCTTACAGACAGTGTATATAAACAGCAGGTGCTGGGTGAGATGCCTGGCCTGGTCTGTGTGCTGAGTCATGGTGGGAAATGCCTTTTGGGTAATTAGCTCATTACGGGACTGCTTACAGTAGCTGCGGCTTGTGACAATGGACGAGCAAAGGATTGCTCTAGAGCTTTCACTTTGAGGAAACAGCATCGGTGGCCAAGCCGTGTTGGAACCCCAGGTCAATTTGTCGCTGTTAAATCCCCGTAATTTCACTGGAACTTCACCCATAATTCACCAGAAACTCCACCAGATTCAAGAGTGTTTTTATCTGAATCTGCTCATCCTGCCCTTCTAAGATGAGATAAACTTTATGGATCCCAGGGGAACTTTCTGGTGCATAGAGCAGCGAGGTTGGTGAAGTGCAAGCAAACACAAGACAAAGTGCAAAACAAGGCAAGTACATAAAGTGCAAACAAATTCTAAAAAGTACACAAACAGAACATCCTAAAAAAGCATATTAAGGAAATTAATAAATAAAGCTTCTGTTCAAAATCCATTGTCTCAGAACTCCATCTCTGCTTTGGAAGCGTCCCCAAAGCAGGTCTGACCTGGGCTGTAGGAGGTTTGTAGCTCTTCAGTGGGCGTAGAAATAAGTCAGAGAAAAAGAGGCAGGTGGTGGAGTGCAGCCGAGCAGGGCCAGCTGTCCTGAGAAGCACCATCCCCAGCACCAGCCATCAGTCACACAGAAACATGTGCACGTTCTCAGAGTCGCTGGCTTCTGCCTGTGCGAAGGCCTGCCAGCCGCTAACAGCATTTTGAATCTCTTTTATGGCGGACCTGGGAAATATATTTACGGCGAACGTGTGCTTTTTGCTCGTAACAAATCTAGAGCGTTAAAGGAAGCGCGTGGCGCGCGTTTTATAAAGAGGACGCAGGTTTGTAATAAGCTCTGTTACTCACTCACTCCCTGCATGTCAGATTCCCGCTGTGGCCAATGCCTTTTGAGGGTTGTGATTTTTTTTGGGAACCCAGGGTGTTGGGATTGCTGAGTGTTACAATCTTGGTCTCTTGGTGGGACGGGAGGAATACAAGTCTGTGCTCGTTCCTGCGATAAACTTTTAAAATCCCTGATTAAATATTCCCTCATCACCAGAAAGACGATGCGATGACCGCGGCTCCACTTGTCCTTCCGTTCAGTTCATTTTATTTATTCATAAATTTTTTTTTTTTAAGAATATAGAGCAGCCATCGGGCCGGAACCCTCGGCACTGCCGGGAAGCGGCTCGGCGTTTTGCACATAACGCATCTCATAAACATCCATTTGGCCCACGGCGTGACGTGAAGCCAAAGCGATTGGATTGCGGTCCCCCCGGTGAGTGAGTCTGGCGTTTCCTGATTACACGCGTCCCGCACGCTCCATCCTGCTTACCGAGCTGTCAGCGGCGGGGGGGGCCTCCTATCAGGACCCGGCCCTGTCGGTTTGGACTCCGGGCTGCACCGGTTTATTCCCAATCACCCCACGCCACACATCAGCCTGCTGAACCCACTTTGCTCCAAATGTGTCAGGCGAGCCGACTGGCCTCTGAAAATGGCCATCTTTCCTGCGCCTGAATTACCGTGTAAATTTTTCACTGCTGGGTGGCAGCTTTGAGGGCTACATGTTGGGGGCTCAGCTGCTGGGCGACAAGAGGCTCTCAGACCCCAGTATAAGCTATGAACCCTCCTGACGTCAGAGACAGTTCCAGGATTTTTTTAAGGCGGGGGGTCATAATTCATATAGAAGGGCCTTCAATATTATTAGACAATTATATGTTTTGAATCGGAGACTGACAGGGGAGGGGGCACTCCGGGGGCCAATCAGCTTTCAGCCCTGATCAGTGCTCCTGTGTCCTCGCCCCCCGCATACACACCTGCCTGAGATCCTGTCAGCAGATGGGTTAAAAGCCGCCGTGAGCTTGCAGTCGGCGTGTCTTTATGTGTTTAAACACACTTCCGTTTGACCGCCGACTGAAACCCGATGTTGTTTTTCCATTTCTTGCTGGCACTGATCGATGGCTTGGCAGATGGAATCCGTCGAGGGTGAGATGAATGGACACCCATGCTTCAGGGGTCAGCGCGATTTTAATGAAAGGCGTTGGGGAGGAGAAACAGAACGAAAGGCCGCTAAACGGGCGGTTCGAGTCGCCGTCGGCCACCACGCCTCCGTCTGACTTACAAGGCTCAGCTGTTACCCCGGCGAGTTTCCTTTACTGGGATTAAGGAACAGGGTTATAGCGCCATAACAATCCAATCATTAATCAGCATGATACTGGAACCTGAGTGAAATATAAATAATCCAACACCACGGAGACAAAGCCACTCTCCAGTGGACACCTGCGTCTGCTCCACATGGCGGCGAGAGGGACACGGCAGATTCTGCTGTCCCTCACTCTAGGGCACCGGTTGGATCCGTAATAAAAGAGTCACCGGCAGAGACACCTCTCGGAAAACCACGGGATAACTGCCACTTTCCAGCGGTTTACAGATAAATATCGAATGCCACTGAAAGCCCATTATGGAGTAGGACTGTAATTTGACCTGTGAATGATGTTATGTTAGCCTGGGCAGAACCTTTGCTGATATTTATGTACGACAGAGACACAGGCGTCTGTAAAACATTGTTTGGTGGCGATGCTGTGAAAGCACTGATGTATGTGGGATCATGGTCCGTCGCCACAGCCAAGAGCAGAAGGTGTGGATGCTGGAAGAGGGGGGGTAAAGGAGGTGAATAGAAGGGTTCAGGGAGTCTTACTCATACTTAAACTGAGAAGTGACCTCTCCATTGAATATCAGCTCATAACCTGCCCACTCCAGCGCCTGCTACAGACCACAGACCCACCCCCCCCCTCCCCGGCGCCTTCTATAGACCATAGGCCTGCCATGCCGCCTGCTATAGACCACAGGCCCGCCCTGCCACCAGCTACAGACCACAGGCCCTGTCCGCCCTCTGCTACAGACCACAGCCCCAACCTGCCACAGACCACAGCCCAGTCAGTTGTCCCACTACAGACCACAGGCCTGCCGCACCGCATGCTACAGACCACAGGCCCTGTCCGCCCTTTGCTACAGACCACAGGCCCAACCTGCCACAGACCACAGTCCAGTCAGTTGTCCCACTACAGACCAGAGGCTATGCCCACTGCCCTCTACAGACCACAGACCTGGCCCGCTGCCCACTACAAATCACAGACACGGCCTGTTATACTGCTACAGACTATAGGTCATGCCCAATGCCCCGCTACAGACCACAAGCCGTGCCCACCGCCCCCTGCAGAGGACTGATCCAGCCAGCTGTCCCACTACAAACCACAAGCCATGCCCACAACCCCCGCCGGCCCACTTCTCATCTGCTTAATGATACACAGCAGGATCCAGAAAAGGCAGCTGTGGAGTGAGATGGGGGGGGGGCAAGGAGGAGGGCAAGACGGAGTGCGAGGGAGGGAGTAAGGCGAGACATGGGCCCCTGATATTGGTGCAGTGGCTGGATCAGATTGATTTCTGCTGAATTCTGGGTTTTCTCCCCAGACGCCCATGAGAGCTCAGCGACTCTCCTGATGCTTCAGTGCAGCTGCATTTCGGAGGGGGGGGGGGTCTTCTGTATCCATGTCATATGTATCTTTCTTTGTAGGGACTCTCCATTTATTTCTCTGGCCATAACCCTGATCCCAACATGATATACAACCTTAACTCCTACCCATTACCTACTTTAACCATAAGTCATTTCTGGGGTTTTTACTTTTTTGATCGCATTCAGATTTTTATAAAATTGAGTTTATCATTGCGGTGACCAAAAAAACTTCTCCACAAGGTCAAAATAACAGGTTTTTGCCACATTGTGGATACTAAATGTTCCCACAATGTCAGGATAACCTTGGGCATTGTCTTCTAATACACACAAACACGCACTTGTGATCTGCGGCGTCTGAGATTCTATCCCTCCTTCCGTCTTGTAGGTCACATGACCTTGGTGTGGATACTGCAGACTTCTTCCCACAACAGTAAATATAATGTGACCTTCCAAGTCATACTTAATCAAATTTCTTTCACCGAAAATGAAATTAAAATAGATTTATTTTAGGGGGGAGTGTTTTTTTAGCGATTACATTAATGTTGCCAGGCAAGGGGGAACATACCCCCCCCCCGCCCTTCAATCAATAGGAGGCCATTAAAATTCCACCATAATAGGAAAGGAAGATCAGAACCCTTCTATACGGAGCTCTCAGGACTGGGGATTGCATCAGCGAGCCGACACCATCCTCCAAGGAGCCCGGAAGAGTCTGGATGGGCCCGGTCCATTTCATTTCTGTGGACGTCTCCAGTTTGATTCAGCCTTTTAAATGTTAAACAGGCCCATTACAGTTAACCCACCTCCCCCCACCACCACTTAATAGGCTGCCAGACGCTCCATCCTTGAGAAAAGTATGTTAGTACAGGGGATTGTTTTAACAGGAGTGCTCAGCGCTGCGTGGTGAGAATTGCAAGATTTTGATGTCTCAACATATGTAAGCTGATTATACCCTGGCTTCCCTCTCACTGCCAGGAGTGGGGGGAGATTAATGCCTCACTGTAGTGTCCCCCACCTGAACACTTACCTAAGAGGAGTGAGATAGAGATCTCCGCAGACAAAGGAGGTCTGACGGTTCCTGCTCGATGGCCGGACATGTGCGATACTCATACCTGATTCTCAGGTATCTATCTGGGCGCTAATGCCACAGAGCTCCTTAAACGGTGTGAGACCGGCCTTCTGCGTTCAGATTTCAACGAATGTTTGTTAGTAGTGCCCTTGTCGGCGTGGATGCCCATCTATAGCTAGTTTTCCTCTGTGTACTTTACAGCTCTGAGCCCCCTGCTTCTGTTTTGCTCTGCAGACATGCCTGCTAACCATTCCGGTTTTCTTTTCACACTGCTGCCGTGACATCACAGAATGAAGTCACTCTGCAGCGCCCAGCAGCCGATGAATAAACATGAAGCGCAAGCTGACGTTCCTTTTATAGGCAGGGGAGGCGCTGTGTGCGGCTGGTGTCTCTGAGCCCGGAAAGAGCCGTGACATTGAACGCACACACAAACACCCGCACGCACGTACAGCCAGGCAGATACCGAGAGGGCGAGCAGCGGCATTTTACCTTGATGCAAGAGGCCTGATTTGCAGGCTTTTTAAAAGTGACGATTGCCCCATTCTCATATGCCACTCGCCGGTAAACCCTTCTGCTGCCAGGTGGGGGCGGTCTCCGGGGGGTACTTAGTCTCATGAGGTGCAGTTCCCGCTCTGACAGCCCACCTACTTACCAGTAAGCTGCAGAGCAGGTACTGACAACTGCATTTTTCATGTCTAGTGGTGTTGGAATATGGGGTGGGGGGGTTGACCATAACTCTATGTTGCTCCATTTCCCCCTCCCATCACTGCACCCTGACTAATCTCCGACACAGTGCTCTGACACTTCCTGTTTCATTTCATTTTGAAGACGGTCACATGATCAGACATCCTTGGTCAATCATGACACAGCGCAGCCAGGACCGTGTCCAAGGGGCTCTCAAAAGATCTCTGTAAATCAATTCAAATTCACCTTCGATTCAGAGCCGGCTCCGGAAAAGCCTCCTAGTCCACCTGGATTTAATCTCACATCAAAGACTCTTTCACGGACGAATCAAAGACTGCCACATTCAAGACCCCTAATCTTCATCTCGCCTCCCCGATTACGGCAGTTCAAGAAATGGCATGGCCGACCTTTTCGGCATCAGCGCTGCCAACTCGGCTGGCTTATTTCCACTGGGTGACAGCAGAGACAAGGGCGACATAAAGCTGGAGGAAGATGTATGATAAACAGGGATTTTATGTTAATACTGAAAGAAAGAAATCTGATCTGTGTGTGATCTACGTGTGTGTGATCTACGTGTGTGTGATCTACGTGTGTGTGATCTACGTGTGTGTGAGGGTTTCTCTTTGTGTGTTTTAATCTACTGCCCCAAACACTGCGAAACTGCGCTATGCACACAAACGTGTCTTGAAGAAGTTGCCTCCCAAAAAAAAAAAAAGTTAGAAAGTTATAAAATCTACCTTCAGTCGTTTTAATAAACGCCAGTCGCTCTGTTTCCCTCTCCAGTGTAAAGAAAATCCGTCCGGCTTTAAAATTCAAACCAGCACTTTTTTCATGACTCTCCTGTCTATTTTGAATGGTTCTGCCCCACTGGGAGAAGTTTGAAAGACTGCCTTTTGTGGCCAGAAGACATACTTTGGACCCCTCCAAGCCCTCCCCAGTGGGAGCACCAGGCAGGGATCACCCGATTTCAAACTGTGATGCTGAAGTCATTGTGGGACACCTACTCAGATCGTCCTCTAGGATTGCCGCACAGAAATGCAGAATCGGGTCCCTGCATAAAAATGGAACCTCCCAACTTATCGAAGCGAAGCCACCCCTCGTGTGCACAATGGTACAACCAGAAGAGGTCAGGCATGGGGAGCAGGAAGTGATGTCATTCAAACTATAGGAGGGGTCCTGTTCGAAAAGATCTCTCAAAGGATGAGGTAGATCCCATGTGGGTAGCTGGATGGGGGTGGGGGGAGGGGGTCAGAGACATGGCCTGTGGTTTGTGCCAAGTGGGTGGGTGACGTTGGCAGGAATGGTGAATAATCTCTGCCGTTCATGGGGCTTCCGCAGGAGAGCTGGAGGTTTGAGAACATTGTGATGCCAGAGGGTAAAAACTGTAGCGTGATGTGCTGAAAACAGACAACGTCCTCTGCCCTGCTGGAGAGGCATGGCTATACATAACCAGCTCGCGCCTCCTCTGTGGTGTGTGACTCAGTGGCCGAGGCCTCTGTGCCTGTGATTGGAGGGTCGCTGGGCTGAATCCTGTGCTCAGCAGTGTAGCCACATCTTCGCTGGGCCCTTGGCCAAGCTCCTTAGTTAACGCCCCGGAAAATTGCTGCAGGGGTGCTGGATGGATGGCCGACCCTCTATTTGTGTGTATGTCTTAAGAAGAAGAGCATGATGGGAAATGCCAGAACGAGCACATTAAATTGCACCTGTTCAAACAGCAAAGAAAGCTTCATTTCCCGTGGCTTCTTGCCTCGGCTTCAGACCAGCGAGGGAGATGCTGACCCGGTTCAATCGGGGCGATGATTTGTTTAGCAGCGATCCTCCCGAACACGCTGCTAAGTGTCCTGCAAGAGCTACAGCATCTGAATTAGCAATGGAGGCCGATGGTGCACCGACAGCATTAAGCCCCATGGTGGGACCGGCCCCTGATCCCCAAGCCTCGCTCATCTTCCGCGGCAGATAAATCGGCAGTCGATTAGGCCCAGGCCGGGTACAGAGTGGATCGCGTCCGTCCGGAGATTAACTCCCGGCTAATTCGATGGATGGCGAGTGCTGAGAGCGCCGGCAGAGCGTGTCGACAGACGGAGGCGCGTGGCCCAATTCGGCAGGACACGGAGCGTGACACCGGAGCGTTAAATCGGGCCTCAGGAGGGTGAGAGTCCGGTGCAGGAGAGGATCTGTGTTAACGGCAGCAGAATAGGAGGCTAATGCATTCAGCAAGCACTGACAGAGCTTCTCAACATGCCATTAAATCGGCGGCCATCGTCATTACCGCACTCTCATTCTTAATAACACTGAAGAACTTTCTGAGGTCGGCAATTTTAGGATAGTGTTTAATGCTAAGCAAGAACAAGAATGATGTTTTAAGCATTATAATGAAACCGGTGGAAATACCTGATGCTAATTGGGTCGTTTCAGATAAATACACAAGAATGAACTATTTCAGGTAAGGACAAATGAAAACTTGAAAGAATGAGACCCAAGTAGCCATGTGCTGACTGTCCACAAGGTGGGCAGGGCTTTTGACCCTGTACTCACTGAAGAGGGCTGGGCTTCGTAACGCATCCTGATTGGGCAAGGCTTCTGGCCATTTCCTGATTGGGTAGGAGGAGGGCGGGGCTTCTGGCCATGTGCTGACTGTCCACAAGGTGGGCAGGGCTTTTGACCCTGTACTCACTGAAGAGGGATGGGCTTCGGAACGCATCCTGATTGGGCAAGGCTTCTGGCCATATGCTGACTGGGTAGGCGGAGGGTGGGGCTTCTGGCCATTTCCTGATTGGGTAGGAGGAGGGCGGGGCTTCTGGCCATGTGCTGACTAGGCAGGTTCAGGGCAGCAGCCTTCCCACATTTGCCCGGCTAGCCGCCATTCATCCCTACAACTGCAATCAGTGTTAAGGGCCAGCTGGATTTCATTACAGAGTTTCTCTGGCCATGGGGCTGGTGATCAATCACCGCAGGAGCGTGAAGTCAGTTAAACCCAGGTCTGCGCTACCGCCCGGGCCCCTCCAGCTTGCTGTTTCCTTATACAGCTAACAGGGGGCAGGACATGGCGGCGCACCTCAGCGCCCCCTAAAAAGTGCCAAGATCACTTTACCTCCACAGCTCTTTCAGAAAGGTCAGGGAGGAAGCGCGTCCCAGCGATTAGCTTACAAACGAGCAGGCCTGGCATTTCAAAGATTGGCCTCCGTCCTGTTAATAAATAAACGAAAAGCCCGACCAACCATCTCCAAACTGGATTTTCATAGAATGCATCACCGTATTGGGGGGGGGGGGATCATGCCAGCTATAGATGTAAAACCAAAGGGGAATTTCACCTTTAAAAAATTTATTGCTCCATATAACATTCCACCATTTTACAGCATGTTAATGGATCCCGTAGTGCCACACTTATCCCACAAATACACACTTACATATCAAATCCTGAGACACACACGTGGGTGTCACACATCGACACACAGGGAAAGAGGGTCTGTAACAGAGGTCAGCTTTGCGGTTCACGAAGCTCTTCAAGAGATGTTATTTTTTTATATCCTTGACAGGCAATGAAGAGGCAAACCGCACCCAAAGAAGCACATACCGCATAATCCCAACGGGGCAGTAATGAACAAAATAAACAGGTTACACTGCAGTCATTAGAAGGGCAGCCCTTGACCTGAACACAGAAAGGGCAGCCGGTTGGATTTGGCTTCGCGACTCATGACAAAGGCAGCCTACTGTGGATGGGACATGGGGGGGGGGGCACTCATATTCCATATAAACTTGACTCAATCTGTGTGACTTTACACAGCAGGGAGGGAGAAGTGTAGTGATTTTTAAAGGCAGGGTGCATCTGGCCCTCTGGTGCAGGCCATGAAAGACAGGGTGACCAGCCCCCCCCCCCCCCCCCCCCCAGCAACTCAGCAGTCAATTAGAGTGTCTCACCGATATGCCCAATCATCACCCTCTAATAAAATTAAGTAATTACCCGCAATTATCGCATTACAGCCTCCCTTACAAGGTACAAAAGGAGGGGACTGATTCAATTTCTACTACATTCCATTCTCTTATCGCTGCAGAATTACTGCAGCTACATTCCGGAACCTGTTGCTATGGCGGCTGGTCTGTCCTGTTAGTATTCCCCCCCTTTCCCTTCAGAACAAAGAGGAATGAAGGATTATCCAGCGCGGATGTGTATGTACCGCAAGAAACATGAAAAATTATATTCATTAACTCCCTCAAACAACTTTTGTACTCTGATACTTGTAGAATCAGAGACTCGGTTTCACAATAATTATATGAAAAAGTTTCATGCTCAACAACGTGTCCAGGTTTATAAAAATATAAGACTGTGCTGATTTAAATGAAAAAGCATTTTGGCAAATCAACAGATGATTAAAGGTGAATCATTCAAAGGACTGATTAAATGAAACAGGCCAGAGAGGTCAGCTAATTGAGTAAATCTTGAAGATGTGTTGTAGGGTTATGACGGATTCATAGGAGTGCCTTAAAAAAGGAATAAATGTAAAGGAATAAGAAAATAAATGTTGAGTAGGAAAGTAAAATGAATTCAAAATATAAATAAAAAATATATGAATGCTTTTCTTTATTACTTTCTCCATATTGACTTTGTTTATCCTGTATTGCTTTGGTCTTTTCCCTGCGGTGCTCGCTTTTACTCAAAGGGCCAAGCTGTCGGTTAACTGGTTTTGCACAGGCCTTCCCGCCCAGGCTGAGTGGTCAGCAGCGGGCATGGGCATGCGGGCATGGGCATGACATCACAGTAGGCGGGATATACTCTGGTAATACCCGCCGAGTTTGTGGCAGCCTTAGTGTTCAGCTTGAATGCCATAAATGATTGTGAATGATTTTACAATGGGAAAGAGCTGTTATGCGATTGATTGTACAAAACAATTTGACAAGAAATCTTTTTACAGACTGCTGGGTCACTACAATCCGCAGCAACAACTGGAAACTTCTGTCGGGCTTTTGGGTAATATCATACCTTAAGTTCTAAACTGTCTTGATTACTCATCAATTACATATTTTGCATAATTCATGGTCCACTGGTCCTTTGGGAAGTTGGATGAATCCCTGTTAAGTCCAACTGCCTTTAATTTAAGCAAGTAATCATTTGTGTCTCAGTTTCCCTGACTACAAATCAGCCATGTTGCAGCATGTTTTGCTAGTCAGTCTGTTTGAGGGGGCGTGTTCCAGCAGGAAGGCCCCGCCCAAAGCCAGTTGATTGACAGCTTGGCCCTTTGGGGAAAAAGCAAAATCAAAACAGAAGAAGCGAAAAGAAAAGCATTTTTTAAAATTATTTTATTTTAATCTGTATTTATTTTACTTTCTTACTCAACATTTTCTCACTCTTTTATAGAATCCTATGATTCCCTAGTTTAGCACAATAGTTTGATACCGCGGTAATACTTTTCCAATCCGATCTCTTCCATTTGCATAGAAATACATCATCTAAGGCAGTGTCTCTCACCGCAGCCTTCAGGGACCCCCAGACGGTCCACATTCCTGCTCAATCCCAGGGCTGAGAAATGCTGATTTCAGGCAGTCTGTAGAAAACTGGTCATTTACAATACATGTGAATCTCATTAACAGTTAAATAAAATACTACTCTTCCTGCTGTGATGTTTGAGAACCATAATACCCAAACATCACCGGGTGGGGGGGGGTAGTTACTGTGTATTGTTTAAGCCTGAGAGCTAGTGGTCTGTCTACCGGGCTCAAGAAGGTGCAGCAGGTGCGCGCACACACACACACACACACGCACACACACACACACTCGCGTGCACACAGGCAACATCAAGGCTCCTCACACCTCTGCTTCTGGGCCGTGTAATCACCGAATCGGATCTTCCAACTCCGCATGAACGAGGCCCAGCGCTGAAACTCTTTCTTCCACTGCTGTTCCACCTCATTCACAGATGCTGAGGAGAGCAACGACAAGACGACGATCAGCGGGAGTACAGCCAGGTTTCCTGCCCCCCCCTTTAGCTGTGCCTGCAGCTCCTCCCCCACCTGACACCCACTATGCCACCATCTACCCTGAGCCAGCACCCCAGCCCCCCCTGGCTCCGTTCCACATCTATCTGGGACCGCGGTTCCCTTGCTGTCTCTGCAGGCATCTGCAGGTCCTCGTCACCAGCGGTCTCCATAGTGGGTCTGAGTCTTTACATTTATTTTTATCCGGCACTTTGGGTTAAATATTAGATTGCTTAGCAACAGGTTTTCATTGTTCCTCTTCTGGGGAGGGGTCGACTTCCCATGTTAGAGATGGCCGTTCTTTTCTCAGCAAAGGTCACACATATTGGTGGCTTTGCTTATTGTACAAGCTTGTTATTTTGGATTTTGGCATAAATCCCTACACAACTACAGAGGTAAACATTAAAAGAAGAAAAAATGCATTCTATACACTTCACACTACACACGCCGCTATTATTACACACTGTTTACACAATCTATTCTCCTTAGAAGTCCCTCCACATGCATTTCACTTAAATGCCAATTAATTTCAAATGTTAATAAAATTTTTTGAAAATTCAGCCTTTAAGGGTTTTAAAATCCGTCAAAATTCTTCCTCTTTCATATTCTAGCAGTTTTTTTTACTTCTTATAGCCAAGCAGTAGAAGGATGAACAGTGAAGGTCCCTGGGATGAAACTTATATGCATGTAAAACGTAAAATAAACTGAGGCCAGGGATCATGTTTGCATAATTAGCTCCGAGAACAAGGCTGAATGTTATTCATCTTTTAATAATATTAAATATTTTTCTGATGTGCTGACTGACTGACTTGCCCACTCCCAGTCTCCCCACCCCCCCACCACACACACACACAGACACACACACACACACGCACGCAAGCGCACAGCCCACACGCCAATGTCAGCTCCTCACTGAAGCACAATATTCACGCTCCACGTTCATCAGCTTTGGATCCCTGAAAGCAGGGAGAGGAATCTGCCAGCTAAGAATCAAGAAATTTCTGACGTAAAAGATTCAAATCCCTGGAGGGAAATTCCATCGCACCTCAAACTGCTACGGTGAGCATTCCGGAACCGGGGAAATGCCAAGCGATAAATCCGTTGCTCAAAAGATGGTAAAATCATGTCGGACATAAGGGTACACATGAGCCGCTGACAAGCAGAGCAGTCTACCTGTTATGGCCTGGAGTTTGTCCAGGAAGCTGTTCCAAAGCTTGCACTGCTTGGCTCTCAGGAAACGCTCGATCTTCAAGGGATCCGCATCCAAGGAGACATATTCCTGCCGCACTCCCTCGAATGGCGGCCATTCCGATCCCGAAGTGGTGGGGCTCCTGGCGAAACCGATGTTAGCAAGAAGCTAACTCCACATTAGCCACCACTGAGGTGTCAAACACGTGACTGCTAGGAACACCACCTCACGTTGCAGCCTGAAAATACCCAAATTTGGCAGATAGCAAGCCCCATATGACAAAATAACCTAGAAGCCTAACAGAAAATGTTAAATTCATGATGGATAGCAAGAGGCAAACACTTAGCATGCAGCTGAAAGGTTTCAATAACATGGGAGCCATGTGACACGTGTTGTGTTCTGCTAACGATGCAGAGGAGCAGGCTGACCCGGTTTTGGCGAAATTAGCCCAGAGTTTCATCATCTTCCGGCTCACGGCCTCCTCCTCCTCCGTGTAGCCCAGGCTGAGGTTCAGTGGCAGGCCGAAGACAAACTCGATCTCGTAGCCGTGCATCACACCCATCCACTGCGGCCATGGGTTTCTCGAGGAGCGCTGGCCGAAGTAGTAGACAAAGGCCTTGTTTCCAAAGCCGGCGAACGTGCGCACAAAGTCCAGCAGGGGGCAGGTAAAAAAATGGTCGCCAACCACATGATTGAGCGCATCCCTGTTTTTGCAGCCGCTGAACTCGTCCTCCCAGTCTGTGTACTGGAGGACAACGGCCTCCTGTGAAATCTGGCTGAATCCTGGCAGTGCCAGTGCCACCCCTACTAGGAAGTCTTCCCGGGAGATCAGACTTTCGTGCATAATGCTAAAGCCTGGAGCTCCGTATGGCAGGAAGTATGCCCCCTCGTCTCTGTTCACCCCCAGGAGCAGGTTGCTCGTGCTGAACTGCCCAAACTGGAGCAGAACTTTGGGCAAGTCGGTGAGGAAGACTCCGTCGACCGTGGGAGGAAAAGTCGTCCCGACCAGTGGGAGCTTCACCACATCATTCTGTCTGTTGACGAGGTCTGTGGGCTGCATGCTGCGTAGGCAGGACTCCACATCGACGCCGGGCTCTGGCAGGCATCCCAGAAGCCTGGCTAGGGCCATGGACCGGTCTTGGGCTTCCTCGAGTGGGATGGCTGCCCATGGCGCATTCAGGGTACCGCTCTGCAAGATGGCGCGTGCAAACAGGCCACGACTGCCTGGGGACAGGACGTGGAAGCCGACGGCAGCGGCACCGGCGCTCTCGCCGAACAGCGTGACGGACCCTGGGTCCCCGCCGAAGCTTTCGATGTTTTCAGCCACCCACTGCAGAGCCAGCCGTTGATCGAACAAGCCGGCATTTCCCAGAACATCCATACTACCCGGCAATGCCAGAAAGCCCAGGGGACCCAGCCGGTAGTTCATGGAGACAACCAGCACGCCCTCCGTGTGGCTCAGAAAACGCCCGTCGTACAGAGGCAGGGAGGCAGAGCCAGTGGAGAAGCCGCCTCCATAGATCCATACCATAACAGAGGCACGGGTTGGCTTAGGGTGCGGCATCCATATGTTCAGGTAGAGGCAGTCCTCACTCATCTCCGTGTTAGGGTTCCACATCTCTGACCCCAGGAACCCTGGGAAACTTGTGTCTAGAGGTTGGTGACAAGAATGAGAGTACCGTGTTGCCTCCCACACCCCGGACCACGGCTTCCGGGGAATGGGCTGCTTGAAACGGAGATCCCCAACAGGAGGGTCTGCGTATGGGATGCCCAGGAATGCTGAGACTTGGCCGCCCGGCACGGGGACCTGCAGTCCCAGGACTGACCCCTGCTTCGTCAGGATGGTAAGTTGGTCCTCAGCATGAGACACTGCGAGCAGTTGGAGCCAAAACAGTAGGTGAGAGAAGGTAGACAGTGTGACCATCTTGAGTTTCTTAATCCTACAGAGAGGACACAAGGTAGAGAGCATGACCATCACCCTGGTGATCATAAGATCCTCGGTCTTACAGAGAGATTATGGGAATCAGGATATATGGGGTGGAGGACTGAACCTAAACACCTTCAGTCCATGCTCTAAGCCAGTTCTCTCATCTGGCCCCCCGGGACCCACAGACAGTCGAAGTTTTTGCTCCCTCCCAGCTCCTGGGAGCAAAAATGTGGACCGTCTGGAAGGGAGCTCAGAGGGAACAAAAACATGGACCGACTGTGGGTCCCCGACGACTGGACTGGGAAACACTGATCTAAGTTAAACATCCAGTATAAAAACAACACAAAACAAATGCTTACGAGCCCTGATTCAAAGGAGGGAGGAAAAGTTCTTCAGACTTCAAAAGCTCCCTGTGACTCACTTAACTCCAGACCCAGATTAGTAAAGTCCTAGCAGCATGCTTTGATCAAGCACACCTCTGTTTTAATTAGTCTCAGTCTGTCAAAAAAGGGCAGAGCGGACCGACCAAACAGCACGAACGAGTGAGGAGAACACGGCGAAGCTCAAGGTTCCTCCAGAGAAACCTGCAGCTCACACCCATGGTTCACGGGCAGGTTCCCAGAAGCCAGTTCACTGTGAATGGTTCTGCGCTGTTTGACGAGGCTTTAATTCAGCGTCCCGTGGCATGATGGAAATGGTGAAGCTGAGAGCATTAAGACTCTGTGCTTATGATCAAAAGGTTGCTCCTTCACATCCTGTGGTTGGCATAGGCGTTTTCACCACTGGGCTGCTAAATAAGGCCCTAAACGCCCAAGTCACTGTGGGGACGGGATGACGCTGCTGTCTTGAATGGCATGTAGCTTTGTGTAAAAGCATCTGCCATCTAAATCTAGCATTAAACCTGTGAATCGGGTTTGAAACTGTATTTTTACAGAGGAGGGGGAAATAGTTTTTTTATTATTATTATTCATCTGATGCTTTTATCTAAAGCAGGATACATTCCTTTTGTTTTTTTTAAAAAGCCGGGTCAGTCAATCCCTGCAGTAATTGCAGGTTAAGGCCCCAACAGTAAAAACCACTCTGCTAACACTGGGATTTGAACCCACAACCTTGCACCGTGCCCTAACCTGTGGAGCCACTCACCCAGAACATGCCAAAATATGCCCGATTCAAAATAGCACAGCGATCAGGTCATGCTTACTGTGATGCATCCCCGGAGCATGGACCGGTGTCGGGTGTGTGCAAACGGACACACTTGGGGCTGTGGGTAGCGGCCAGCGTGTCAGTCAGGTGGGGGGAGATGGATCTGACCGGTTAAAAGGCGGGATTAGCAGTAAGGCTGAGACCCTTGAGAAAACAACAGCCGTCATCTAGTCCATCCGCAATTGATGCGGGGAAGATAAAGAAAAAGTGAGGTGACAGATTCCCCAGCCTGAGCGTGAGATTTTAATCAAGCCAATGGTGACTTGAGTTGGAGACGGGTGAATGGGCAGGCGTGTGCGCGGTGAGGTCCTCAGCGACCCCCGTTATCAGATCTGAGCGGTTAATAACCACCTCAGTAGCACCTCGGTCTCTGCGTCTGTTATTGTTTTATTTGTATATCTGCAGCATGTACAGTTTTCAAGATTATTTTTCAGGAATATGAAAATGAAAATGTCCATTTTCCCGTAACTCGCAGCTGGGTTTTCCTTCTTTCACCTTTTCTGTCAAAAAATCAAAAATAAAACTCCGGCAAAGAAGGATGTGGCCTGGCGTCTCGGAAGATGCCCGATGCTGGGGAAATGTGATTCGCGGTTGAAAGAGGGGAGAGAAAGATTGTCCCCAAACATTTATTTTCTCTTCTTATCATTTCATTCACACTGAGTGGTAGTTGAATAAAAAACACATTCAACTGGGGCGAAATAAATAAGCGCAAATGCACACACACACACGCGTGCACACAGACACACACACACACACACACGCGCCGTCACCCGCGTGTCTCAGAGAAATGCATGAGGGGATATACGTCAACTAGAAAACTCCTATGTGCCTGTTTAAATAGAAAATAAAGCGTTGTTCACTAAATACCGACCCCAGGTGGTAACTAACATCAAATTAAAAGTCTACAAACAGTGACTCATTCATAAACATACAACAGAAATTATAGATATGCAAATCGGCTCTATCAATGATAATGCAGCCTGCGTGGCAGTCGCTGGGAACAGGGACTAAAAACCTCAAGGCGTAAGATGATAATTGAGATGACGAACTGTGGGGGTAGGGGCCACTCGCGATGAAGATGATGGTGATGATGGCGTCACACCAGCAGTGCTGAGATTCCTTCCCATCTATGCTTCTGGTTCTATTTAGACATGCAAAGGAAACATAAGAGCGACGTAACCTGCAGTGGAAAACCCACCCCACCCAGGGCGGCCCCTGCTGCCTGGGAAAGGCTCCAGCCCCACCCCAATCACGACCCGGACTAGCATGAACAGAAGATGGATGGCTAGATGCACGAGTAAACATTATTCCTCATTAATGGTTTTAAAATATGCAGTCTTAATTAATATTTTGCTCTAACTCTATCAACCTCTGTTGTTGCTGCCATAGAAACTTGGCTACATAAATGGGTAAGAAAAAAAGGTAACTTTAGAAATTGCCATGGGTATGACAGAAAATTAGCAATCTGCAAAAACCCAGTGGGATTCTGGGTAATAGGAGAAAAAAGTGGCCAAGACAAGGGCCCGGCATCGCCGCGGTTGGGGATTGTTGTTATGCGCGCAGCTCTCTTAAAGGGCCAGTGCGTTACATGTAGGAACGAGCTGGGATGATGAGCCAGGCGAAGTGTGGCGTGGCCCACCGCGATTGTCCAAGGCGATAATAGAGCCCCAGTGCAGCTGAGGTGCTGTTACACATGCTGGGGGAAGGCCAGAGGCTGCAGGGGAGGGAAGGCCTGCCCGCCCGCGCGTGTTATCATTACCAATGGATTACAACGCATTACGCAGTATTTTGAGCATAAAAACACTGTAGCAACATGTACACAGGTAGCAGGTGGATAGTACTGTGCGAACAACCAATTTAATGAGCCACCAATAAGACATAACTGCTAATAAACCATATAAAACTACAGCTTTAACTTCTGTAGACAAAGGCGGCAGCCATCTTGAAGTCTGAGGTCGAGGTTGTGTAGATTTCTCCGATTTTCCTAGTTGTAATTCTGACTGGGTTCAAATGGAACGCAGCATTAGTCCCTATAAATTACCCCCCCCCTCAAGACGTTCAACCTTCAAACCTTCTCTATACTGTATGCTGAGTGTCTCACACTGATGACATCACTAATTGTGGCCCTGCAGCAGTTCCAAATACACCACAGGTTAATTAGGTAACACGGATATTAACAGGCAGTCACTGCTTGAGGACGGAGAGGTGCTCTTTCACTTGGTAATAGCCAGATCGATAAACAGATCTGCTAGATGCCAGATCTTTCCACAAACAATTGAATTTCATTTTCTTCTTCCATTGTCCTTCAATAAAAATTGGAAAACAGAAAAAAACTGACATTCCTAAAAAGGTTCCCACATTCCTCTTGTCTTGTGGGAACAGCAGCCCTGCTTTTCCAGGAAATCCTGGCTCACAGTGTATATACACATATTTAGGCGGGACCACGGGCATCATCAGGTCCGATCATTCGGAGAAAAATACCCGAAAATCTTAAGCCTCACCCTAATGCCAATATTCCTTAAAAAAAATCTTAAAAAACCCCAGGAAAACTTCACTTAGCCCCTGATTTTTTTCAATACCTAGAAGCCCCCACTAGCATGCGGATTCCAGCTACGGGGTCAAAGTCAAGTGCCACGACTCTGCCTCTGGTAGCAAAGTAATCAGTCTTAAACCTGTGGAAACTCAGGCTCTCACACTATTGGAAGGACCATCCTGAACTGCGAATCATCCTTCTCAAGAAAATGTTTATGGAGACACAAACCCAGGGTCACAAAATGCCTGAAACGTCTGTTACCTCATTTATGTGCAATGAGCCCAGTTATGGATTTTCTTAATTTAACTGCTTATGTATTTTTACAGCAACGCGAAACTGCACCCACAGAGCAACTGCATATTATATTTAAATACTCAGTTTGCAATATGCAAGGTTGAGCGACCCGCAGTATAAGTCAAACTGTAAGGGCTGCTGGTCCGCAATCTGCGCAAGATTCGCGCAAATATCCGATTTCGGTAGCACCTGTCCCCATTGACCAAAAGATGATGATTTCATGTTTATTTTGTTTTTGATTTGCAAGTTCATGTTAATAACAAATAATAAATATATTAAATGATTAAAGTACGAAAGTTTTCTCTTTATTTTTTTTTACGCAAGAAGTCCCTTCCCTGAAATAGAGTACACCTTAAACACAGGAAAACATGTTGAAGATCTGATCTTGCATGCTGCGCCAATACATCTTAGCAGGCTACTGCCATAAATCTTAAACGCCGCTGCTTGGTGGAAGTGATCTTCGGGAAAGATGTTCTGGAGATGATCCAGAGGAGCACATCGCTACTACAGCGAACGGAAGGAATAAAACACACAAGAAATAAACGGAGGGGATAAATGCAAAGAAAAACTTAAAAGATCGAGGACGGTGGATGGTAGAGCCACGCCCCCCGCGTCACTCCTTTAGTTTTACCTTTTAACGACACACTTGTTACTTGTTACTGCGACCACAAAATGAAACTGACGAAGACATTCGCTTAGTTTTTGGACGGAGCTCGGCATTCCTATGAACTAAGACGGAGTTATTGGAGGGTGGTGGCCAGATGGTCGCGAAAAGCGTCTACGTTTCAGTTATCAGTATCGCACGGAGAGAAAAACGCCGTCCTGATCACCTACCAGTCACACACAGCCGGCCTTTGGTGCGGTGAAGAACAGGGTGAAACACTGTGTATGCCCGTAATAACGGGACGAAGCAAAACCTCGCGAGTGTTTGACCACAAACGGGAAGCTCCGCAGATCTGCGCAGATCTATGAGAGGTGGTAGTGGTAGCAGATCTGTGAGACTGCAATGTAGAAGCAATGCAATGCAGATCTGTGAGACATTGCAGTCCTGCGCGGATCTGAGAAACACTGCATGTATGTACAGATCTGTGAGAAGTTAGAGACCTGTGCATTTTCATTCCCCCGTACACTAGATTCTCCCTAACATCCTCAGTCCATAATGTCCCTGCCTTTAGAGAGATATGCAGAAACTTTCTTTCAAGAGAATGTCGCAAAGTCCTTTAAAATGTGAAACTGGCGACGCTCCGTATTAAAAAGGGCCAAGGTGGCAGGTCCGTCCATTTAACGCGTGGCACTGACATATGTCAGGTCCTGGAAGATGCCTACAGCTCTCGCTTGTTTCTAGCCGTGAGTGCCACCTGTTCCAAGCCGAGACAGGTGTTTTCGCTCCACTGTTTCAACCGAGGATTTCATCAGACCCATTATCCGCCTCTCAGCCCATCCCCCCCACCCATCCACCGGGAAGTCACTCAAATATTTCAGAAGCTACTGCCTCAGATGTAGGAGCATCCCGCTCTCCCTGTCCTCCCGCTACGGCTGGCTTATATATAAACCTCGCGGTCTTCTTTTGCACCTCTCTAATTGGATTTTCTGTAAAGGGTTACATCATACCTCTTAGCGGTGATGCAGCACTCTGATAATATCTTGGTTTTATTTGCTGTATTTATTCCCGAGGCTGGGGAACAAGGTATGATTTGAATGCCAGTGTGTAAAGTGGGGGCGTCTTTCTTATTTATGTGTATATTTTTAAATGGCTGGGGCAGCCCCCGCAGAGTAACACTGTAAATGAAGCTACCACCATATTTCTCTGTCACTAATGATCCTCTTATTGTCGTATTTTGGTCCAGCTGAGCCTTGTAAAAGCTCGCTGTGTTACTGAAAAAAGCTGCAATCTGTATATCTTCATGTTTGCTTTGCGTATTTATACACTAGTAACACTCTGGGATGTTGTGTCCGCTGCCCACCCCCCACCTTCCCCAGCCCCCTTAGCTCCCACACGGCCTTCGCTTCTGACGTCTCTGGTGCACTCACGCCTGCGCCCCCCATGTGTCATTTAGGTTTGAGGCAGAGCACAAGGTGTGCCGGTGGGGTGGCCTGGGGGGGTGGGGCGGGGGGTGGCGGCTGAACTGGGTCAGCGCCTGGAGAGCTGCCGTGTTCCGGTAGCGCCTCGATTTGCAACGGGCCAACAATGTACAGTGTTGCTGCTATGTTGCGGAAACATTCATAAAATGGGTCATGGTCTCTGGTCTGCTAGGGGTGGGGGGGGGGGTTAAGGGGGGGTCTGGGGGGGGGGTCTTTAATAAAACAGCTCAATAAAATGACTGACAGGGTGAATCGGAAACTGAAGTCAGATGGTTATTTAATCTCTTTATATAAGGATTTTAACGTCAGAATGATGACTGGTACGGAAATGCAGCCGAAACACAGTGTTTATACATCAGCTACTGTCTGTATACCAAGAAATGCAGGTATACTGGCCTTTAGCCTGTTTCCATGAACAGTCACCCCTGAGTGCACAGGCCCTACGTACCCTGATCCTGTGATCCATGTTTCATACTGTGACCATGTGATCTATGTGTCACACACTGATCCTGTGATCCATGTTTCATACTGTGACCATGTGATCTATGTGTCACACACTGATCCTGTGATCCATGTTTCATACTGTGACCATGTGATCTATGTGTCACACACTGATCCTGTGATCCATGTTTCATACTGTGACCATGTGATCTATGTGTCACACACTGATCCTGTGATCCATGTTTCATACTGTGACCATGTGATCTATGTGTCACACACTGATCCTGTGATCCATGTTTCATACCGTGACCATGTGATCTATGTGTCACACACTGATCCTGTGATACATGTTTCATACTGTGACCATGTGATCTATGTGTCACACACTGATCCTGTGATCCATGTTTCATACTGTGACCATGTGATCTATGTGTCACACACTAATCCTGTGATCCATGTTTCATAAGGTGATCCTCTGGTCCATGATTCATACAGTGAACCGTTCAAGTAACCCGTGCTGGTGGGGGCTGTTATTACAGGGGTCCCACACATTTTCAGGAATATCGTGTCTAAGGACATTTTGCCGTCATGCTCTGAAACTCAGCGAGCGTTTTCTGTCTGCCTCCATCGCCAAAAGCCCGGGGATGTAATTTTCTCTCTGCGCCATGCAGTTCTTTAATTTGCAGTTTGTTATTAAATATAGACTCAGATAGAGCGTATTGCCTGGTTCGCGCTCCCTGACCCGGACTCAGCCATGCGCCTCGTCTTCTTTTCCCTGCTCTGGCTCATCGATTGCATGTTTTTTCACCCCCACAGTCAGCTGAAGGCCACACTTCCAGTCCGTTGTAGAGGACGGATACGTGCTCCTCCCAGAAGACGGCCGCTTAAACCAGGACATGTTGATGATTTGTGTCCCCCCCCCCTGTGAATTGCTGTATTATCTTAATAAGAAGCCCTTGAGCTGGCATGGTATCGCAAACTGCGGCGCTGGTACTGGACCAGCTGCTAAGGGTGGTGCTTAGAGTTTATGGTCCGTTGGCTCAGCGCCACAGTGGCTGAGGTGGGATTCCAGCTTCCCAGCCCAGAAGCCCTCGGCATTCATTTGGTAAGACCTTAATAAAAGTGAACCCCCATTGCAAACCGTTTAGTGTTCTGTCATGCTTTTGCGTGTCGAAGTTTTATTGCCGGTGTGTATTTGAAGTGTATATATATATTGTGGCAATAATTCACTGTGTCCCACTCCTCTAGCTCTCCCACGGAGCCGTGCGTAAAGGAGATGGTAACCTTTATGAATTACACTGAAGGAGCCCCCAAGCAATAAGCCTGCAGCTCCTAACAGCGGGTTCTGGGCCCTTTAAGATGAAGAGTGATGAATTGTCTGGAGTTTATTCATTTATAAATATAAATGTGGATGAATGAAACACCTCAAATAAACAAAGAAACAATTATTGTTATTAGTATTATAACTATTATTGGTAATAATGAGGGGCGGCATGGTGGTGCAGTGCTTAGCACTGTTGCCTCACACCGCTGGGACCCGGGTTCGAGTCTCCGCCTGGTTTACATGTGTGTGGAGTTTGCATGTTCTCCCCATGTCGTCGTGGAGTTTCCTCCGGATACTCCGGTTTCCCCCCACAGTCCAAAAACATGCTGAGGCTAATTGGAGTTCCTAAATTGCCCATAGGAGTGCATGCGGGAGTGAATGGTGTGTGAGTGTGCCCTGCGATGGGCTGGCCCCCCATCCTGGGTTGTTCCCTGCCTCGTGCTCATTGCTTCCGGGATAGGCTCTGGACCCCCCCCGTGACCCAGTGGAATAAGCGGTTTGGAAAATGGATGGATGGATGGATGGATAGTAATAATGAAGGTTATAGTTTAAGGTAGAACTTCTTTAGAAGCTGGAGCTCGAAGCCAGCATGTTAAGCAAAATCCATCAGTTTCTGATTTTCAGTTGTCTACAGTCCTCATAAACTTGAATACGGCCTGCAAAGGGGCAAAGGGGCGAAGGGGCAACAGAGCTTTCTGGAGAGCTTCCCTTCAAAGGAGGGCAATGGTCAGACTCGGTAAGACCTGGCCGTCACGCGCCTTTGCATTCGTTCTGGCAACAATCACGAGCAGGTACAAGGGAGAGAGATAGTTGGGGACTCAGTGCCTTCTGGGAAAACGATCTTGATGTCAAGGCGAAGCGGCCACTGTCCGTGACTCACTGTTTATGTATGAGCTGCAGAGATGGTGACATAACCAGCCTGGAAGAAGGTGACATCTTCCTGGCCACGGTGGGATCATGGGTCGTACATTCGCCCAGCGGCGCTGTTTCATGAACGAGGCGACATTCTCAGGACGTCCGCCATCATGCTGCGTTCTCATCCAAGATTAGACATAAGTTTTCAGGAGGTCGTGACCCCACAAATCATAACATTTTTGTTGACAACATAGATATTACTTAGATTTGTGTCAGCTTAGCTATCAGTGACAGCGCTTGCCAAACCTGATTGGCCACAGTGTCCCACAGAGAGGCCTTCGATAACAACCCCTTTAAACTTAATGGTGTGGCCTAGATATGAAATCCTTGGCTGCAGTGTTCACCTGTGTATATCCATTTAACTGCAATAACTGAGGTTTTGTGCAGGGTATATCCAGGACGTGTGCATGAGTGTAGAGGCGATTCTTCAAAAGTGCACTCATCCGGTTTCTTTCTATTCTCGGTGTTCCGTTCGGTCTTGCTGGTGCCCCACTTAATTTAATAAGTCTTCTTCTGCACTCAGTTGTACAGATGAGTGGAGGACATGAGGTTGACTTGGTTGAGAAGTGGCTGAGAAGCCACCTTGAGAAATGAGCTTCAGACCCAGTGCTATGACGGGACCCATGGAAGTAACAGCGACAGCACACATGGTACAATTATCCTCACACGTGGGCAAGACTCCCTTGCTGCCAGCAGAAAGTCATGCAACCTTAATACAAACACCAAAGTTTTTTCCTGATAAATTTACACCGTGGTAAAAATAGCCATTTTAGCAAGTCTATTTCCACCAACGATCCATCTGTGGGTCTTCCCTTCCCCGCAAACGGGCTCTGCACGGTGTAGTTCCAATTATGGTAATTACTTATGGGATTTCAAGGGTTCTTAGCAATAATTGACTGCTCTTTCGTATTCAAATGACACGACCCATCCCCGGGGCGTCGGTCTTACAGCGGCTCGCGACCCAGCCCCCCTGGAACAGATCTGTCGCCGCTGATCCCGCTGCTCTCTCCTGGGCAGCATGGGTCAGTCGTAGTCACACTCAGTCTCCAATCCCAGTAGTAGCACGGATAGCCTTACACAGCCTGCTCTGACTTTGTGTCATTGTACTGGGGAGGGAAGCCTTCTTTTAAACCAGAGGGACGTTTAAATTTATCCTCTATTTGCATGGGCGAGGTCAGACGATAGCCAATCCTCGTTCTCAGTGTCCACCCAGGGAGCAATCGCATCACACGTGGCCGTGCACGCGTTAGAGCGGGCGTCCGGCGCGCAGGAGGAGGCTGCAGCTACTGGGGGCGGAGCGAAGGTGCGGCGGTGAAGGACTTGTTCGGTGAGGTTCACCTCCCAGGATGCTGTCGAGCCCCAGAGCAACGACCCATAATGCCCCAGTAAAAAAAAAAAAACAAAAAAAACATATAAGCTGCTTTTTTATTGCTATTCATTTAGCAGAGATTTTCAGCCAAAGTATCGTACATACTGGCAACCCTGGGATTTGAACCAGTGGCCTTCCGGTGACAGGAATAACATCCTAACCCACTGAGCCACACACAGGATGTCAGCTAAACCTCCGGACAGAAAGAGTAGAAAAGAAGGGGAGCTGCGGAGCAGCTGCGCACTGCAGAGGGCTGGTCTGTTTTCGTAGAGACCGACACGGCATTAAATCGTCAGCGGGATCCCGCGTCCACAGTGCCCTCGGCCTGCCACACAGGCAGCCAGGAGCGTTTAAGCTCACAGCCACGCTTTGGCTCTCGGCACATGTAGACACTGAGCTGCCAAACTTTCTCGTTTCCTTGAGAGAGTTACCGTTATGCGACAGATTACCACAGTGCTTAAAAATATCACAACAAGATGGCTGATGCCGAAGTCAGCCTCTCAGGCCCTTCATTAACTAGCACATTAACACTAATGCAGTGTGTGTGGACCCCCGGCTGGTGATTTACGGTAATCACTCGCTGGCCTTGGTAATTATGCCGATTCCCACTGCGAGGCGTGAGAGTGTGCAGGTAAAAATGGCACTGGGCAGTTGGTACTCCGACGGTCTCCTCTCTGACCCCCGTGGTACAGTTGCACACCACTGCCTCACTGCCATTTTGCTGAGAAGATGGGATCCTTCAGACACCGTAGGACGCCTCACGGTGACTTTACCTCTGCGTTCTGCAGCTCAGTCTCACCAAACTCTGTCTCTCAATAGCTGTGTTACCATCCACTCTTCTTCATAAAGACACATGACCCTAACCCAGCATGCACTGCGTTGGTTTACAGCTGTCACAGATTCAGAGGCGATATTCTCTTTTGGTGTCTTTTGGTGATTTTTACCAGTAAACATACTCAGGGCTGGGTTTGTTGCTTCTGGCAGCCCACGTAAAAAAAAATCCCCCCCCCCCACCTCTGCAGTGTAGTGATGCTTAAACCTAGGGGGCCTCATGCAGATGTTCGCATTGAGTGACAGTGCCACTGAGCATACCATCACAGTGCCCATGTACTGAAACTGCAGCCAGGACAGCAGGAGAATGTAAGTATTTAGGCATCACTGTCACGTGTTTCTGTCTCTTCCTGCTGTATTATATGATCTCACATCCACCCAGCAATTTGCTTCCCAAGGCCTGGGGTTCCGAAGGACCCCGAGCAGGTCTGCGGGAGCATCTCCTGCATACCCATGCGCCTTTTCTGATTGGACGTAGCTCCCCTGAGTCACTCAGTAGCCACCACCCCCCCTCACCCAGCATGTGGAGGTCCTTTGGTAATGAGTGAGGAAGATCTTTTGGTAATGATCAGTCAGATATGGAATGAACCAGAAAACCTAAAGCCAGCCTCTGACCCGCTGTCTATCGCAGTGCACGGCTGCCTGGCTGGGGTGGGGGGTGGGGGGCTCCCCTCGGCGCTGCCGTGATGTTTTGGTGCGAGCCCTGGCTGTTTATACAGCACTAACATCGCTGCACTTTGCCGCATGGATGCTTTCATTTGGTTCAAATTCGCAGTCAGCGGAGAGGGACTGTCACCTTAACGTAAGACAACCTGGGAACTCACTTTCTCTTTAGTAAAACAATATTTCACTCAGTGTCCTGCCTCAAACTGACACACGGCCTCTCTCTCTCGCTCACTTTCTCTGTCTCTCTCTCACTCACTCTCTCTCTCTCACAATAACAAGCACTTGCAAACACACCAACATATTTTTTTGCACAGGTGTCGCAGGAAGGTGGCTGTAAGTTTTGAGACATGAAAAAGCCACGATCCATTTCTCCACTGACCAATCGGGAAAGTGCATGTCAGCGCAAAACACAGCGATCGTTGCGCGTTTCATTTTTCATTTTGCAAACTTTTAGTAATAGAGCAGCAACTCCACGATGCCAAGGATCTCCTGAAATAACTGCATTTCGGTTTTGTTCTCTTGAAATACAAAACATAACCGAAACTGCAAACTGTTACCCGAGTCAGAATGTTCATTGGCGCATGTCCAAGGCCGCTGGAAATTTGTGTTGGCACAGCACAGCTGGAGACACCATGACAATAGGTAACAAACAATTAGGGCATAACATGGATGGAGAAGAAATATAAGAGATACACTTCAGAGAAGCTTTGCATGTTGCTATGTATCTTGTAGCGATCAGATATGTTACCAGAAGAGTCAGCCGATCGACACATGAGTTTCTACAGTCAGTGATCGGCATGACAAGATCCGCATGACGATTCATGACGACAGAGACTTGAATGTGTTTCTGAGCACATAGATAGAGCCAAGACTGTCACTCGGTCCCGGTGTCACCCCCACCTGACGGCAGGCTCAAAGCAACAGCTCGGGTCGCCACGGTCACAAGCGATTGTGACAATAGTGATAATGCTCAAGGGGCCTCAACACCGTGCCGAATTCCTCCTTCACCGTCCTTCCCTCCTCTGCATGAACCTGCCCTCGGCCAAGCTGGATAAAAACCTCTCGCCAACCTCTCCTGTCAAGGCACAGTGTGCTGGCAGTATGGCCATTAGAAATTGCCGGAACACGCCGGATCGGCGCCTGTCCCGACCTCTCTGAATCCACCACGGGGGCCGGGTGCTGGGCACGGAAGCACACACGTGCGGATTAACACAGTCTATCCCAGAGACGCGATTCTGGCGTCCAGATCACGGTGGGGATGTGTTTATCACAAGCGACATCAGAGCCAAGCCCAACGGACGCTGGTCAAACAGCAAGAGTCAGAGAGACGTACGTGTGTCTGGGTCTCTCCGAATTTTGGCATTTTCGATGTAAATGGGAGATCGTCTCAGTCATGGGCTGCTGCCCAGGGCACCCACGGACTCCGCCCTGGCACATCGATGCACCTCCTCTTCGGTATTCATGTGCCCACTTTTTGTTTGTGTAGAGGACGTCTCCCATAGTCCCTCAAAATGACAAACATTTCTCCCGGTAATGTCAAGCAGCGGACGGACGGCAGCGGTGCTTCCGCAGAGAGCGTGTCGCCTTGGATACGGCAGGAGGTGTGACAGGTGACCTTGACGCGACGGCTGGATGAGGAATAAGACAGACGTGATAGGACGGTCCGTCAGGGAAAGGTTCCGTGTTCTGCTCTGAGGAACGACGCGTGCACAGGGCTGCTCCACGGCAACAGCAGGCGGTTCCTCTCTGGCCGACAAGGAGCAAGATTTAGGTTCGTCCCCGCGGTCTCTCCTCTCAGTCACACGCGTCATTACCCCGTTAATCACTGGGCGGGGTCCACAAGTCACTGCCCAAAAGAGGAAGTGAATCTGTCCAGTCAGGAAGTGCTTTGATGAGGGAAAGTCCCCTCTGCAGCTGTGCCTCTTTGCCCTGGATCATTAATAAAAAGCCTTTCTGCTTTATATTTGGCACAATACACCACAGCCACAAATAGCAAAGAGGGACAAATTACAGGGAAAAAAAATAGTTCAGATGTTTAGTGAAGGAGGCCCTCCTGCTACTCCCGCATTTTCCAAAAACAGTCCAGGCTGAGGACTAGCAGCCAGGGACTGATCAGCAGGAGAGACGCTTGCAAGGTAGCAAATGGCCCCGAGGAAAGAGCCTCGGAGTGGGAATTCACAGCGGGCCTCTGCGTCCTTCCTGCTTCGCTCGGCTGGATCGCCGCTCAGCCCTTCGTCGGGGGCCAGGGGCCCCGAAAGCCAGGCGTCCCGCCCCTAGCATGCTCCCTCCTAATTGGGCTCTCCTCTGACATGGAGGAAGCCAGCAAGAAGGGGAGAGGGGAGCCCCCTGTGCTTCTGCCCCATGAGGATGTTGCTGGCACTTGGGCACCGGTGGGACACCGACTCGCTGCTAATTGAACAATTAGAAGCGATGGGAGCCGCCCCCAGAGAGACGAGAGGCCCGCTAATCACACTGGCGAGGAGCAAACATCATGTCTCCGCATGCATCTATGAGCAGGGGGACATTAAGGTTGTGTCTCCTGTCCCCCCCCCCCCAGTACCAGCTCCACCCTCCACAAGGTGAGCTGCACAACAAAACAGAAAAAAGTAACATGAAATGCATGGTTAGGGAATAGATGAGAGCACAAAGAGCAGCCCCCACCCTCACCCCCCCATCAGCAAGGTACCCCTCCCTTCCACCCCATCCCACCCTTCTCTCCCTCATTCCCTCCCTCTGTTAGCCTCCCCTTCTCCCCCTTCTTTCCCCTTCCCTCTTCTTCCCCTTTTCTTTCCTCTTCTCCCTCCTTATCTCCCCTTTCACTCTCCCCCTCTCTTCCTTTCTCTCCCTACTTCTCCCTACTTCTCTCCCCTTTCACTCTCCTCCTCTCTCCCCTTCTCTCCCCTTTTTCCTATTTATCTCCCCTTTCACTCTCCCCCTCTCTTCCTTTCTCTCCCTACTTCTCCCTACTTCTCTCCCCTTTCACTCTCCTCCTCTCTCCCCTTCTCTCCCCTTTTTCCTATTTATCTCCCCTTTCACTCTCCCCCTCTCTTCCTTTCTCTCCCTACTTCTCCCTACTTCTCTCCCCTTTCACTCTCCTCCTCTCTCCCCTTCTCTCCCCTTTTTCCTATTTATCTCCCCTTTCACTCTCCCACTCCCTCTCCTTCTCTCCCTTTCCCTCCCCTTCACCCCCTGTTCTCCCCCTTATCTCTCATGCCTTGTGTGAAATGAAAATCTCCTTTAAATCTCCCCATCTGCTCGCTGGACCCCAACGCCTATCGACAGGGTTACATTTTAAATTAAAAACCAAGTTTGTCCATTTGTAGAAACCGAAACGGCGGTTTTTACATTCCTGTCTTATCAGCACAGATCACTCTAAATTGTATCGTCTCCGTTCCAGTAAAAATCCTGCACAATCTGCTCGATAAGCTGAGCATCAGGGTCCTGGCCTTACCATACTCCCAACACTAGATGGCGCTGAATGGCACTCCGTATGTATTGGCAGAACAATTCCCTCCTTGCAGGTGAGAAGCTGCACAACTATTTAAAGCTGTATGGTGAATGATCCTTTAGAGAAACAGCAACAGTGAGCACAGCAATATTTACTTATTAAGATTTAATGACATGGCAGGACAAGGTTGTTTTCCATACATTTAATAACACAGAGCACTGTTACACTGTGTAAAATCAGAGAAACACAAATCCATGGATATACGCTGTGATGATGTTTAGACACTGATGTTTGTTGCGATGTTTGCATGCTAATTTCAATGCACACATTCAGCGGTAAGATCACTGCATGCTCTCCTTTGGTAACATCACTGCACATGTACTATCTGTGGAGAAGTAGGTATGTGGGCAGGGTGGGGTAGGAGGGGGTTCCTGTCAGGAAGTTGTTCTGAACAGGAAATACTTGCTGATAGGCAGCTCAATCTGTGAGCCTGAACTGGTGCCGTAGCATCACCAGACAGCTGGAGAAGGTGGGCGAGCTGGTGCTCCTCATACACGGTGAGGCAGAGGGATGGGTGTGGGTCACGGTTCGCGAAGCGGCGCCGTCAGCCAGACGGACAAGTCAATTACAGCAGAGCGACAGGCAGCTTCTGGACACAGTTGGCTGGGAGGCGCAGAGTCAAGGACGATTCATTGTGAGATAGAGGGACGTTTGGGAGTAAACGGTCTACGACCGCTGCAGCTTTCGGGTAGAAGGTCGTACTGTAGTACGGGCTAGCATGGGCCCCGCTTATGGACCGGGGGGAGGGGGACAGCCAGCTCAGGGCGACGCCAGCCCCAAGGGCTGTCTAGACAAGCAGATGGCGCCGTCCGTGTCGAGCGACGTGGAAAAAATAAAGCTGGTGAAGCGCTTGCAGAGGGCCATGCGAATGGTAGTGAGCGTTTAAAAAATGCAACAGGATGTGCACAATGGGATGCAAAGTATACAATGGCACAGGAAGTACACAATGGGACAGGAAGTACACAATGGAACAGGAATTGTGCAGTGGGGTGCGTAGTATGTAATGGAACAGGAAGTAGATGATGGAACAGGAAATGTGCAGTGGAGTGCAAAGTATGTAAAGGAACAGGAAGTAAACAATGGAACTAAACGTGTGCAGTGGGGTGCAGAGTATGTAATGGAGCTGGAAGTAAACAATGGAACAAAAAGTGTGCAGTGGGCGCAGAGTATGCAATGTAACAGGAAGTACACAATGGAACAGGAAATGTGCAGTGGGGTGCAAAGCATGTAATGAAACTGGAAGTAAACAATGGAACAAAAAGTATGCAGTGGGTGCAAAGCATGTAATGGAACAGGAAGTGCAAAATGTACCAGTGCTCTTCTGTGTTACTGTATATCGCACTTCGACTTGGTCTCTTACTAGATTCTCTCTTGGCTGATTTGTATGTGTAGCATTTCTGATATGAGATTCTAAGCAGTGTCTGTATAGCTGTTTCTAACGACTGTCTTGCACTTGTTTCTGATCAATCACTTTAAGCTTAGCCTACAGAATCCGTACCCAAGTTGACTTCTGACAGCAGCATTCTTGTTATGTATTATTTTCCTCACTTGTACTTTGCTTTAGATAAAAGACTCTGCCAAATAAATACATTCAAACGTTAATATGAAGTGTGCAGTGGGATAGTAACAACCCAATGGAACAGAAAATGCACAATAAAAGAGGAGGTCTGCAATGAAATGGGATATACTCAGCGGGGCTGAAAAAATAGCCAGGGGTGTAGGAAATACCAGAGTGAAGGATTGAAATCTTACATTTCGGCTCACCTGAGGGCCCCTTGTTCAGCACAACTTGTCACCTGTGGGAAGATCGGGTATCAAAATGGGCAGCCCTGTCTCTCTGTAATGAACCTTCCATTTTGTTCCAACCAAGTTCCTGTCAAGCAGGATGAAAGTGAAATAAGGGGAAGGAGTAACAGTGAGGGTGTGTGTGGCTTCGTGAGTAAGATTGTTGTGCCTGTCACCGGAAGGGTATGGGTTCTAATCCTAGAGTTGGTACAATGATGTCAACATCGGGCCCCTAACCAAGGCACTTAACCCCCAATTCATTCTGGGTGAAGGAGTAATAGACTGAGGGAGCAACATCTCCACCATGGGATCCATACGAATGTCTCCACCCCAGCGTGAAGGTTGAGGGCGCCCACCTGCTCTGGCTCACCCCGCAGCTGCGACTCCGCCTCCTCCCTCCACAGTCAATAGGTGCTCCATAATTAAAGAGAGCAGCTTAATGAGTCTGGAGTCAACATGACTCCTCAGCTCATGGGTGCCCGGGCAGACCCTTAACCCCCCCCCCCCCCCCAGATCACACTCCTCTATGTGGAAATGGGGTTCCTCCTCACATGTTCACTCTGCATCACTCACAGATGGGGGGGGGGGGGGGGTTCAGGTGCTCATCATATTCACATTCGTCTGATGATGCACAGCAGGTCGTAAGAATCCATCAGTACGTGAGAGAATTTCTATCGGCCGCAAGTCTCTGAATAACGGGCCCCTGTCTTTCGTTTCCACTGAGAGAGTATTAATAAAGAGCGATAATGTTGCCCAGCTGTATTTGAGATATCATGGCCAATTTTCACAATCAGAAAAATATCCTTAACAGTGGGATGTCACACCCCTGCAATAATGTGTTTTAAACGCGGAAGACAGATACACACCTGCCGTTTGGTTGTCCTAAATGAAATCGCAGAATATTTAAGATGGTTATTTATTGGTGAAGACGTTGTTCATCCTGACATCCTCCCACGCCGAGGACAACGACTGAATGGCTACGATCCTGATATCTGCCTCCCTCTCTCCCTCCCACTGGCTCAGGCTCTTTTCAACAAATTTATTAGGTTTTTATTACACTTATACTTATTGCAAGCGACATTTAAGTACATTTAAGTGAATAACACAATGGCTATTAAAAGACCCAATACACCAATAAGAGCTGAGCAAGGACTCTCATCTGCATTATTATATTTAATTAGAAGTTAGAAAATGCAACTTTATACGGTGACAATATGCACAAACACCAAACACTCATTAACACTGTTAATTATAAAAGTAACGTATAATTATCCACTGAGAGACACTGGGCTCAAAGCGGAGTCAAACAATTGAGGCCGAGCATATTTATGACATAATCCTTCACCACTCTTAGACATTCTGGGGAATCCATTTTTCTGTAAACTGGAAAGAAACTTCCAGAATTCCAGTGGGATGGGGGTACAGGAAGGGGCGGCATAGTGGTGCAGTGGTTAGCACTGTTGCCTCACACCTCTGGGACCCGGGTTCGAGTCTCCGCCTGGGTCACATGTGTGAGGAGTTTGCATGTTCTCCCCATGTCATCGTGGGGTTTCCTCTGGGTACTCCGGTTTCCCCCCACAGTCCAAAAACATGCTGAGGCTAATTGGACTTGCTAAATTGCCCATAGGTGTGCATGTGTGAGTGAATGGTGTGTGAGTGTGCCCTGCGATGGGCTGGCCCCCCATCCTGGGTTGTTCCCTGCCTCATGCCCATTGCTTCCGGGATAGGCTCCGGACCCCCCGCGACCCAGTAGGATAATCGGTTTGGAAAATGGATGGATGGGGCGACAGGAATGTAACATTGATTCCCAAATGTCATCCACAGTCCCCTTATGTGCTGCTGGTATCATGGTTCTGATTCCGCTCCAGATGTTGTGGTCTGTCCAGAGACAGAAGCAGCGGCCGAATTTAACTTCTCTGGGGGCCCCAGGCTGACGTGCACCCCCACCTCCCCACCCCCGACTTGAGAAATGAAAGAGAATTAAAATCGATGTCATGTCAATAATGTGCTAATCAGTGGTAAAATTTACTGATCGGTGGTGGCAGTGTGCTGTCAGTAAAATTTGCTGATGAGGTCAGCCTGTAAATTTAATACGTTTAACCGAATCGTGGGTTGAGGCTTGGCCTTAGGCTGCTACTTTGAATAGACTGTGCACTAATCTGCCGCTAGACAGAGGCATGTATAGATGCTTCACTAAGAGTATGACCTGGGGCATCCCCTGGAGGGCAGCAGTGAGCAGGACACCCCAGCTTAAACCCCTCAACGTCCATCAGGGTGCAGCTGATGCAGCAATGCCTCCATTTTCACCCCCTCATCTTCTCTGGAAGTCCCTCGCCATTCGTAAGCCCGCCAGATGTGGCAGGCGTTTGCCTTCTGCCACAGAGACAGCCAGAGGATCATGGGAAAGTAAAGCGGCTTAGCCAATCATGCAGCACTCCATAAATAGTCTTGGAATTAGCTTGATGACAGAGTGGAGTTTATATTGTAATTAGGTCGCTAATCACAATCATTGTTGAATTTCCTGTCTTGGAGATGCAGAATCGCAGCTCCTAATTGGCAAACACGTGGCATGCGGTGCAGAGTTTGCCAGTATGATTCCCGGGTTCGATTTCTCCTGATTAGCCAGCTCTGTGTCAAGGGACAGCCTGAAGCACAGACAGACCTGTTTGGGGCGTGGGCCCGTGCAAGCAGGTAAGGTCAGCTCCCTCCAAAAACTTCACAGCCACGAGTTCATTTGCATGTTAATGGGACTATAATGAAATACTCCGCTTAAAGAAAACTTAGCGATCGCATTTTACACTCCAATAAATTTCTATAACTATTATTAACATTAATTGTATTAATTCTGAAAAGGCAGCGGGAATGACAGTTAATTAATTGGCAATTCTTTGGATGACAGTGGCACAGAAACACATGGATTTAAAAACCAGGCGACATCTAGAGCTCCTCTTGTTATGGAATGAACAGCAGAGCTGTTGTGCTTCCGGGTCAAAGGGTGATCGCTGCCTCGGACAGATATAAACAGCGACGGTGAGAGCCGGGCTCCTTCAGAGGGGGGAAGGTAAGGAGATGCAGCCAGCCACAGCACGCTCGACCCGCAGGAGGCCCTGCATTCGTTTTTCTGAGCAATGGGAGACGGGAAATTGTTGATTTCTGTGAATGATCCTTAAAGTGCCGCTTGGGGAGTTCAGGGGGATTTAGTGGGCGGAGCAGCGTTCCCGGGGGGAGACGTGGGGAACTGGCCACATTAATAACAGAGATCAGATTGGACCATGAGAGCACGAGGACCAAGGTCAGGACCTGGGCCAGTTGACCGGTTAACCGGTGATCTCCCTCAGCTGCGCAAGCACACAAAACACTTGCATCAATCCTCTGCGAGCAAATCCCGGGCTTATTCAAGCAGAAACACACACGTGCGCAGCCTGACACAATAAAAATATGTGCATACCTAGAACGCTCCGTCACAGCAAGCAGAGAAGGACAAAAAGAGCGGGCGGTAAAGGATTTAATAAAAGGGCAATGCTGCACGAGCTGACTTATTAAGACGGCATGGAGGGTCACGGTCAGCAGGCCTGCAGCTTTTGTGCATATTTAGACATGCAAGTTCTTTGCTCTGCACAAATTAACCTTGAAAGTTATTAGTGCTGCAGCAGGAGGACCTGGCAGCTGACTCGGGGTAATTTACAGCACGGGGAATGAGGCAGCATGACCCCCCCCCACCCCAAAACTGTCAGTCTCCCTAATTGCAGGCGACATGTACCTCAGAGATGCCGGCGACTGCCTCCAGGTAGTGGGATTAGAGGCGGGGGCTGAGGAAGTTGCTGGAGGACACGCCCATCTCCACCTCTCCTGGTGGGGTCGGGGGGGGGACTTTGGAATGAGAGCCAAAGGGTGCAAGATGCTCATGGGCAAACCTGCCTTGTCTCTGTTGCTGGTCTAGTTTTACTCACGGTGACCTTAATCAGCCAGGAATATAGTAATGAACTGACATGTCGTTCACTTGTAGCAATGAACACAATATGTGAGGGACTGGGGGTGGAAAAGGGGAACTTTTCCCCATATCAGACCCTGTGGTGCTTTCCTTCATCATGAAGCTGCCTGCTGACTGAACATTCCAGAAGGACCGAGAAGGACCTGAGCAGAGGGACATAACTCATCAGCAGCTCAAGCTCTCGTGTCTGTGCTCCGCCACCTTCTTGCTCTGTCTGCCCGCGATTAATGATCGTGGTCCCATTTCTCTGTTAAACACGAGACCGCACCCGGCCGCCTGTGCGGCCCTCTTTGTTCTTTGTCATGTCGTTCCTGCACCTTCGGATACGGCACCTATTTCCAAATCCAGTCCGACTGCTCCCATTAGAAGCTGGATGAACGATGCGTGTACATTATTGCTCTTTAATCTTTTTCGTTTGTTACCATTCCATGATAAACCCGGATCATTGTGAACGGAGAGGTAGCATAAACGGAACAGAAAAATTGAAACGCTCACTTTTACTCAAACATTGGCTCTGATTATCAGTAAGAAATCCATCCCAAAATATTTGCCCTCTACCCAAAAACAAGGTATAATTAATTAAACAAGGACAGTGTTTACCACAGTATTTATAAATGTGTCACGGACACATGTACTTCGTAAATGGGGAACCAACCATAAATATTACGAATAAGAGTCATCTGTAAAAATAGAATGTGCTGGACTAAAATAATTATATTTAGCTATTAAATATGTGTTGGCTGGCTATGAAATACATTAGCACCAGGCCTCGATAGCGCCCCCAGCTGACAGAGTTGGGACAGACCTCTGTGATCCCCAGAGCAGGAATGATGCCCCTTTGGGAAATGTTGTAGCTTTAGTGGCAGCATCGAAAATTCCTACATAGCTAACTCTGAAAGCAAGCGAGCTTTGCGGAATTCTCATGCGAGAAATGCTAATGAAATATTTATATTCCAAATTCCTGCATTTTCATGGTTCTTAATACACAATAAAGGCTTCATTCAGTTGTTGTGATATCAAAGGTCATTAAAAGGAACCCATCCATTCCAATCTCAGTGAATAAGATGATCATAAAAAAAGTATCAGTATTGAAAAGGATCCACCAATCATGTCCCAGCACTGAATCACATGATCTTTTTGCTGAGAGTTTATCAGCTTTCCACTGGAAGTGGTTCAATAATGGCTCAGCTTTCCCCGGGTCTCATTATCAACATGTTGCGCTACATGATCTCGCTACAAGATTCGCACTCCCTCCCGCTTAACTGGCAGCCGATTTCACCCATTTAAAGCTCAATGTCATGTTATATATGACGGAAGACTTTGGTGGAGATAAGCGCGGCTGGTTATCAGATGGAGCTGCATGGATACAGAGAATTCCGCAGTGGATTCAGGATCTGACTCCAGACAACGGCATTGTGAGACGATCAGAGGGACAAGGTGACCCGTCGCTAGGAACCGGGACTAGGGGACGTGGCCGGGAATAAGGAGGGGAGAGTCAGAGCACAGACCAGAGCAGGAACAGGGGCAGCAAAGCCTTCCAGTGAACAGCCTCATAATTAGATCAGAAGGCCCCCCTGGTATGAAGCATCTTACCCATGATGCTTCACTGTAAGGTCGCCGTCCATGCCAGCTTCTGGGAAACCCTCAGCCTAATCTCCGATCGATACGTCTGGATCCCTCAGCATTACTGCGATTAATCTCGACATACACATACTTTACCCGCCCCCCCCCCCCGTTTACTGGACATCATTAGTGTGGTTGTAATTAATGGTGACAAGGGCTAGGGTGTTCTGCCTGCCTGGCACGGCAGGCCCGAACCCAGGCATTCCTGCTGCCAAGGCGGGTGGACAGCACACACATCTGCTTGGCTCGGAATCTCTGGAAGCATTCATCTGTCCATTCGGACCTATTTAGTTACATTCATTTATTTCTTTGCTTTGGATCGTAGGTATGAAGGGGCTCATTACCCAAGGGGACATTATTAACTTCAGACCCAAGTATGACCTATGACCTTTGCCCTCCTCATGATCACATGCTCAAATAATGTGACTAGTAATGCACTGTGGGCAGTTTAGACCAGGTAACCTGATATTAGCCACCTGACATCGCTTTACTTCTGACCTCACCAACTCTTCCCCATCCCTCACACGGTGACCATTACCAGATAACCACACTAACCTAATCAGAGCCACATACTCCAGTAACAGTGGATTCCAAGGACTGGAGTTGAGAATCGCTGCTTTATTATTGGCTGACTGAGAGGCCATCCCATAAACCCACTCCGGCTCTCCATGGATCAGGTTCCCTAGCCCTGCTTTAGGGTCTCCTTGTCCCCCAGACTCCATCACATCCCCTTTCCTCGTTCTGCCACAATCCTGTCCTCCCAGAGAAGCTGATCTCCTGATCTGAATCCACAAGTCCGAGTCCACCATTCCCGGCAGCATTTCCTGCTTATCGATCCCTCCGATGCTCCGGAAGCCCGGTACAAGTCCGGATGGACCTCGAGTCTGTCTGTGAGATGGACTGACGGTGTGAGATCCTGGCGATAAGAGAGGAAGCTGACATAAAGGGAGGTCCCTCTGCTCATGCTGGATTGGCTAATTACTTTGGGACCAGCAGGGTTTTTACAGGTAATAACAAGGGGGGGGGGGGGGGCAGTATGAATGGTGCAGTTTTGTCATTCGATAAAGAACCAAGCCACTTAGTTTGTGATTCCCCATTGGTGTAAATCTGTAAACTTGACTAGCGTGACTAGTACCTTAGCTGTGCCCCCCCCCCCCACCCCTGTGTCCTCAGGGCCTGACATGTTTGCATTCCTGCCTCTAGGGGGGCACCCTCGCATGGGGACACAGACTCGAGTTTTAGGACAGGAAACACTGCCCTGTGATCACATTGCACACTTCCCCGCAGAAACCCACTTCACATCATCGGACAGTTTGTTGTAAACAGGTTTATTCTCAATGTAATATTGCGATAATGCGCTATACAAAAATAAATTTGTTGTTTGTTTGTTTATTCTAAAAAGGAATAATCAAGGAGAGAATGAAGAGAAATGCTTTAAATTGGTCTGTTTCAAAAGAAAATCGTTAAAGTTATATATCTTAGTTCAGCCAAATCAAAGAAGCAATCGGGTGTTTGTTTTGTGACAGTGAATGATAGAATCATATATTTCCTGTTAGTGGATGTTACAGCATTTTTAATTGATAAGGCTGTATGGAGTGTAAACCTCCAGCTCGGATTCCCTGTGGGAGACGGCATCACTTCCCCGCTAAACGGACAGGCAGGCGTGTTCTTTATCTGACGTTATTCAATCCGCCCTGGTAATTCAATTTCTGTTATAAGGAAATATTAAACCCACCAAGGAGGGTGACCATGGCACCTGCCGAGGGGTATGTCAGCTGCCTGCAAACGATGGGGGTGTCTGCAGAAAATGGATGAGGGGAAGCTGTGTGGCTTTTCTCTCTCCTTGCGCGGATTCGCTCAAGTTGTAATGGAACACTAGATTAAATCTTGCCAGTGTCCAGTCCAGTGGTATTTATCTTTTGAGCTGTGCGTTTAGAGTTTGTTTCTTTGTCTTTAATGGCTTCTGGATGCCATATGTCTCAGTCTGACAAAGAACAACGCAATTATAGGCCCTTCAAATTGGGAGAAATGTGTGTGAACTGGCTTAAGCTGAAAAGCACCTTTAAAAAGCAATAATGGAGTGGATTGTTCAAGCCTTTGACAGAGAAAGTACAGTGGAATGGGCGATGATATGAAAAAAGGGCAGTTTTAAAATACAGAGTGAACTAAGCCATAAATGCTTTTATTTGCATTTGCACTGTTTATTACAGCTGTTTCCCATCTGTTTGCGCTAAGCAGGAAGATCTGAAATCCTTTAAGCCGCGAGGCAGATTCACTTCAGGGTGCAATTCAAATAATAGAGGGTAATTATTTTTATTACTGCTAACACAACTGGCAATGCAAAGGACAGTATGAGGGAGTGATGACTGTTTTGGGGGGGCCTGCAGGTGTGAGGGGCATAAGTGAGCATAAAATGTGCTGAAGGGGTAAGAACAAAGACAAGTTTTTTTACGATAGTTTTTAAACAGCTCTGCATTTTTTCAACTGCACATGGGTTGTTTTCTTTTTCATCCAGTATCTGAGCAGCGCAAAACAGGGGGCTTTTATGTACAGAGCTCAGCTTGGAGCTCATTAGTGAAGGCCTCACTAGCGCCGCCCTGCTGGCTGTGTTGTGCCACAGCGGGCTCCATTCACAATGACAGGAGCTGTGTAAGGATTCAAGATCTGGTCACTCCATGGCAAGCAGTATGACGATACGCTAATTACACTGCTCAGAGTTGCAGAGCTCTACATGGAAACTGGCCCTAAATGAAATAAGGATTTATTAGCTTGTTTGTCACCAGGATGCCGGCTCCTTTTTAAAGAAGCCGAAAGCAAATAAGATAAACAGAGCAAGGCTTTGATTTGTCACTGAGGAGCCGTGACGGAAATGTCTGTTAGTTTTCGTTGTTTGTTGATTTTAATTTGCATGCCCCCCCCCTTCCTGCCTGACAAACAGAGCGCCATGACAACACGGCGTAGTCCAGCCCCTCCAGAAAAGAGGTGCTATCATTTACTGATGATTAATAATTTCTTGCGTTGATAAATGAGCGCAGATGAAAGAAGCTTGTGCTGTGATCAGGCAACCCGTCCCGTCCAAGGAGGGCTGTCCCAGTGTGTCTGCCTGCATGCCTCACCTGTGCATGCATACTGTGAAAACCCTAATGGCCTACAAAAATATTGCAACCTGTTTTATATGACGTTACATCTACATACGGTGGCTGTCAAATAAACTGCATCAATCCTCCCACCTCTGTGCAGATTTACTGCGACAGCTGTTCAACGTTCTGAAGGTATCGATGGAAATATTAGAGCATTTTTTTGATGTGGGAGGTCATTTTAAGTATGTTTATAAAAGTATTTATCGCTACACCTGCATGGGGGGTCGCTGTGTGGTTCAGTAGGTTAGCTTCAAATCCCAGATAGGGTTGCCACCCGTCACTTACAGTATTTGACGATCACGCATTGGTGCATGCTGCATCCTGTGTTATGTGGGACGAGCTCGCATTGGTGCATGCTACATCCTGTGTTATGTGGGACGAGCTCGCATTGGTGCATGCTGCATCCTGTGTTATGTGGGACGATCCCGCATTGGTGCATGCTGCATCCTGTGTTATGTGAGATGACCCCGCATTGGTGCATTCTGCATCCTGTGTTATGTGGGATGACCCCGCATTGGTGCATGCTGCATCTTGTGTTATGTGGGACGATCACGCATCGGTGCATGCTGCATCCTGTGTTATGTGGGACGACCCCACATTGGTGCATGCTGCATCCTGTGTTATGTGGGATGACCCCGCATTGGTGCATGCTGCATCCTGTGTTATGTGGGATGACCCCGCATCGGTGCATGCTGCATCCTGTGTTATGTGGGACGATCACGCATCGGTGCATGCTGCATCCTGTGTTATGTGGGACGACCCCACATTGGTGCATGCTGCATCCTGTGTTATGTGGGATGACCCCGCATTGGTGCATGCTGCATCCTGTGTTATGTGGGATGACCCCGCATTGGTGCATGCTGCATCCTGTATTATGTGCGACGATCCCGCATTGGTTCATGCTGCATCCTGTGTTATGTGGGACGATCCCGCATTGGTGCATGCTGCATCCTGTGTTATGTGGGACGATCCCGCATTGGTGCATGCTGCATCCTGTGTTATGTGGGATGATCTCGCATTGGTGCATGCTGCATCCTGTGTTATGTGGGACAATTTCGCATTGGTGCATGCTGCATCCTGTGTTATATGGGATGATCTCGTATTGGTGCATGCTGCATCCTGTGTTATGTGGGACGATCCCGCATTGGTTCATGCTGCATCCTGTGTTATGTGGGACGATCCCGCATTGGTGCATGCTGCATCCTGTGTTATGTGGGACGATCCCGCATTGGTGCATGCTGCATCCTGTGTTATGTGGGACGATCCCGCATTGGTGCATGCTGCATCCTGTGTTATGTGGGACGATGGTGGCAGCCCTTATCCCAGAACCAGCACAACCCCTCTTTCTGGAAAAAAATGTTCATCGCTCTGGATAAAAGCATCTGCTACATAAGCAAAATAAAATGAAAAATGCATATTTCTGGAGTGTTACCACACTTTATAAGCCTGACCACTTTTGGCTGGGCAGTGGGATTTAAGATTTGCTTATCGAGAGGGAGAACACTGCCAGCTATTCTGTGCAGACATCTGTTGTTTGGTAGTCCAGTCTATCTCCCCAATACTCCTAGTCATAATACTAATAGTAATAATAATCATCATCATGTCTGGTGAGCCTGGGAGAGTCACTCTGCAGCTTTTAAATGCACATTACAAATGTTTGATCACAGTGCAGACAACGCATCACATGACTTTGAAACTTGTCCAATTAAAACATGACTTATTAAAAGTCTGTGTGGCCATGTCCCGATTGACACGGGCCTTATTGAACATGGCCCGCCCCAGCACCTCCCCGGTTATGCATGTTCTTGTGCATACCGCTACACATAATCGGGGGGGTATAAGAGCTAGGACAAGAGTCCGGATGAAAAGTTTGGCTTGTATAGGTGAGGCAGGAGAACTAGAAATAAAATGCAAATCCCCCAAGTCAGATGTTCAATACTGGTTCATTACTCCTGCTCTGCATTGCAAATGAGGGAGATGTTTTCTCTCAGGTTCCGTCACTCGGAGAACGAAGAGTGACGGCTGATTTTATCACTCGGGGTAAAAAATGTAGCGGCTGCTAATCGTACAGGAGTTAGGGTATTAGATGTGTGAGGATGCGGGCGAGGGTCCCTCCTCCGAGCCCTGATTCTGTCAAGCACCTGCTCTTCCTCATGAATTATGCATCCCGCTTTTTGCCAGGGAAAGGCAGCTTCCGTGACCTTTTGTTCCGGTGCGTTTGGCCTAAACGGCGATCCAGCCGTCTGAGGGAAGCGTCACAGGATGCTCAGGCCCCACTTCTCGGGCTCGCCGCTCACGCGCCGTGTGAACTGCCTGCTGAGGTTCTCAGCATTATCGTGCTTAGCATCAGTTCCGACAAACTCAGACCGAAGCGGAACATATGCATCTTCTTCTGACATACAGCTGTTTGTGGAGGGTAATTTCAGGGTTTGCACTACCCATGTTCAAGTTAACAGTGACATCATGATCATCGTGCAAAGAAACTCAGGGCAGGCCCTAGGCATGCCGTTGAGATGGAAAAGGTAGGCACTGTTGTGACATGAAAACGCTAGGCTAGATCAAGGCTACCTCCAGAGGAGAAATGCTAGGCTAGATCAAGGCTATCTCCTAGGAGAATTGCTAGGCTAGATCAAGGCTACTTCCAAAGGAGAAATGCTAGGCTAGATCAAGGCTACCTCCAAAGGAGAAATGCTAGGCTAGATCAAGGCTACCTCCAAAGGAGAAATGCTAGGCTAGCTCTAGGAAAATGTTAGCTGTAGGCTAGCCCCAACAGGGAAATGGACTGACTAACTCTGTGGTCCCACCTGGATTCTGAGATCAGTGTCAGGATGTAGGTAAAAAAAATGAAGACATGAAGATGTATTTTATACCTGAAAATCTCTTTACGACGCAGATGTGTGTGATAAGATCAGTTGTGGTCTGGCTTTCTTCAGGGCCCCACATGCCCCATGGCCAGGACCAGCCCAGCTCAGTTTTCTCTGTAGTCCAATCACCAAACACCATCACATCCAATCCCTACACTTCATCCAACCAGCATCTGAGAGTTTCTGCCCCCTCACAACCCCACCCCATGCTTCGGTGACCTCTGACCTCCTCCAGAATGTAGGGCAGTCTAAAATACTGTGCAGTGACCGTCAATATCTTGTTTAAGTTACATATTACTTTCCATAACATGTTATCCCTCAATCTTTTAAAGGAGAATCCCTAAAATCACAAAAAGATCTGTATCAAAACAGGGTAGAAGCCACACCGGAAAAAAGTATGAGGTCTCCATTGAAGGGAAGCTAAGTATAATCCCCTGGCGATCACTGACACTTTCAAGATTCAAGATACTTTATTCGTCACATACATAGTTACAACAAGTACAACATGCAGTTAAATGAACCCTGACCGATCCAAAGACTGTGCAAACCAGAGCAAACAAGAATTAAATTACAATTTACAACTTACAATAGTTGAGAACTTCCAGACGATGTTCACTCTGCAGGCTTTTAATCAGCTCTGTAAAATTTGAAGGGGGGGAGGCTTACCCCCAGCAAGCAGAAGCTCCTTTGTACTGTAGGTTGTGTGCATTATGTAAGGAGACCCCTCCCTCTGCAAACCGCCCTCAGCACAGACGATAGCAGCTGGACACACTCCATGCCTATTTCTGTAAACAGGGGGGACCGAGCAGTGCTGCTAAGTCGTTAGCATAACCCTTCTGCCTTCCTGCCACTCTCCTCTCCCCTTATTTTCCTTCCTGAAAGGCCTTTTATTTCATCTCAGTTTAATTTCTGGGGCTTCATGGTCCTGTGATCCGAACACGGTCACCTGGGGACTGCAGAAGATTAAAAACAGGGCTGTGGGCGGCCGGCGGTCTATTCAATATTTAAAATTTTAACATTTAATCCGTTAGCATTTAATTTGGGCTGCTGGTTTTTTGGCCCGGGTCCGAACGAATGTAATAACTAACTGCGAAATCAGAGCATTTAACTTCAGAAATGTTACACAACGCTAACATAAAATACAATTATCCGAATCTGTAAATGTCAGGCGCGTGCGGAGCGAAGCAATCTCATTACAAATCAAAGATGTCGTTATATGGGTGCAGAAAGTGGGCATTAACAGCACAGGGTGGGCGTGGCCTCAGGCCCGGTGTCAGGCCTGCTCTGCTGACAGCAACCTCTCCGCCTGACACTAATGAATTGACGCAACATGTATTCGGCAGAGACGTTTTCAGCAAATTGCACGTCTAATTGCTTCATTTGCAATTATTGCCGGATTGAAAGTAATGAGTTGCAATATGCAGGAAATCAAGCAGGGCTATCGGAGCCCTGTGAGGGGCTGCCTTGCTCCCTCCCCCAGATCCTATTGTTTTGTTTTTGCCGTTTTTGTCGTGGCGATGATTAGCAGCTCTCTTAAAGTTAAATTTCAGCTATAAGTGGCTACCGACTGGTTGAATCGGTATATTTTTCATGTTTGCAGGGCAATTCTAGGATTTTTTTTTAAGTAGGGGGCAATAGTAGGGCATTAATTCATAAAGGGGGGGGAAACCTTATCATACCCAATGACATGTTTTGAATCTGTGAGTGACATGGTTGAGGGCACTCCAGGGGCCAATCAGCTTTCAGCTGGGGCCAGTGCATCGCCCCTTTATATGTCCCTGAAGATGGTTAAGGCTGCTATCAAATCTACTCGCACTCATGGGTCTGTCCACTGCCTTCTGTACCCTATGAATTGCACAGGGTGATCACTGCCACTGAGTACAATCCAGGTTCGGGGCCTCCTGAGGGGGGTCTGCTCTCTCCTTGGCCTGGAGATCCACCCTCAGTGACCTGAGGTATGGCCCGCTGCACGTTCAGCAGCCGACATGACCAGCACGCGGCCTGTGCATTTCGGCATCACTCTGTGGTTGCAGGCAGCGTGTGCCGAGACCAAACACAGGCGCAGAGGCCAAGCCACATGCTTCCCCACTGACGTACCCAAAACTACAAAGAAATAAAAAAAGATTTATCGCCACCTCTTCGTAATTAAAAAATGGAACAGCATGTTTACCATGTGTAAACAAAGATTAATGTTGTAATATGTAACCAGGAATTTCACCTTTGCATCCCGCTAATACCGTTAATTTTCAGCGAGACCTTAGTTCAGCAGGAAATGAAAAATATATTTTTAGAAATGCTTTATGTATTAATCTGCTCAGTGGAGCCTCATATATCGTTTCAATAAATTGAATTCTTGTATATTAAAAACATATATATCCTATGCTGTAGTGTTAGGTTCGCAGTATCACACACTAAGCATTCGTTCACAAATCCAGGGTTTGTGAGAAACGTGTGAATCAGGTCTGAATCAAAGCACACATACATAGATGTGCAACTTAAATGGACTGCCCCCATTCAATTTAGCTAATTAATAAAGTAGCAATTTTATCAGCTTTGCCAAATATATCGATCGCCTGTGTTTAGAGAATCTGTTTTTTAAAGCTGTTGACTCTGCATGAAAGTCATCGATAAATAAAGGCCGAGGAGACACTGCCAAGTCCCCTCAAAGCCATACTGCCTGTTCAATATCCTTTGTCTCCAGAAAACAGTGCAGGGTTATTGATAAAGCTCACTGACCGGAGTATTCTGCCCCAGACAGCAGATATCTCACACGGTGCCCCCGACTGGGCTGGGAACCCACTCAGCTTTTAATCAACGCCGATTTCTGCCACGTTCGTGTTTGTTTTGCCGATTATGTATGACGCCTGGCGCTGCGCGGAACAGCCCGTGATATTTTTTAATGACTGGAAAGTCACGCATCTGCTGAAGGCCGTAATCTGTTTCCCCAGTTAGGGCTTAGCCACATTTTTCGTGGCAGTGAAAGTAACAGGTCCGGACAACACGTTGAGTAAGACGGACAGCTGAAGTCTTGGCGAATCAATAGCATGTTTAGCAGAAAACCAATGTTCTCACCCCGCTTTCTCCAATCCCCCCGTCAGCCCCGCTCCTCTCGGTCTCGCCTCCCCCAGGACTGACGGCTCTGCTACGTGGCTATTTCGCGGCGACAGGCTGGACCCCAAGCTGTAACCAGTGGAGATTAAAATCCTTATGACCCTTCAGTAACAGCTGTAGTTACCCTGATTGATGGAGGCGCCTCATCCCCGCGTATCATATCTGCGATCTGTCCCCGCGAGTGGTAATGGGCCCGGTTTGCAGCGCGGGGCAGTCGCCGTGGCCCATATGACGCGCGGCCAAATCGCCAGCCTGCTTCGGCGCTGGAGAAGCAGCACGATCAAAATTACTCCTTAGCTCTGAAATTGAGACGGTGGGGAGGGTGGCCCTGCTATTAGTATTGATCAGCTGGGGCCTCCGTGAGAAAGAGGTGCAGAGATTGTGTGAGCTTGTGTCACCACAGTGACCCCCTCACGCATGAAGGTGGTGGGGGGGGGGGTTCTCCTATTCCAATGTCTGAGGATTCAGCGTTTCATGCTCTTGAATGTAGTTTAAATATCTCCTGTGGTCTTTAGGGGGCAGAGGTGAGTCATCGTCCCAGAGGCTATTCTTATTCCTCTGGGGGCCCCTCTCAAAATCATTTTGGGTTCCCCGTCAGATGATTCCAAGACTAAACAGCTAGCGATATCTAGGCATGATAGTAGCTAGCTAGCATCTCTTAAATAAGGAATGTGTTTATTGAATATTAGCATGCAGACCTCAGGGGCCCCTTGCAAGTACATGGTTTGATTCTTGGTAAGCACAGCTGTCAGGGGTATCGCATGCCTCTGCTGCACAGAGGGGCAAATTATTATGTTTATAATTTAACTGTAATACAGTTTCATCCATCAACATGTGGAGGCAAAGAGGCAGGTGGGTGTGAGACGAGAAGAGGGGTGTGGTTATGTTAAGATGGGCATGGTTATATGGGGAGGGGTGTGGTTATATGGAGAGGGGTGTGTTTATGTTAAGATGGGCATGGTTATATGGGGAGGGGTGTGGTTATATGGAGAGGGGTGTGGTTATATGGAGAGGGGTGTGTTTATGTTAAGATGGGCATGGTTATATGGGGAGGGGTGTGGTTATATGGAGAGGGGTGTGTTTATGTTAAGATGGGCATGGTTATATGGGGAGGGGTGTGGTTGCATGAAATTGGGGCAGTTATGTGTCGACAGTCATGACTATGTGGAAATAGATGTAGAAGGGGATGTGGTTAGGCAGCGATGAGTGTGGCTATGTGGAGAGGTGTGGCTATATAAGGGGATGTGGTTAGGCAGCGATGAGTGTGGCTATGTGGAGAGGTGTGGCTATATAAGGGGATGTGGTTAGGCAGAGATGAGCATGCTTATGAGGAAACAGGTATGATTATATGAAGGGGGCATGACTGTGTAGAGAGGGGCAAGGTTATGCATTGAGCGGTGTGATTATGTGGGGAGGGGTGTGGTCATACATAGAGGGGCATGGTTATGTGGAGAGGGGTGTGGTCATGCATAGAGGGGCGTGGTTATGTGGAGAGGGGTGTGGTCATGCCTAGAGGGGCATGCCTATGCGGAGAGGATGTGGTTATATGGAGAGGGGCATTGTTATGTGGGAATTAACACAACAACGGGCAAAGTAATGTGGCCAATAAACTTGCTGAGGACACGCCACACCCCAGAGGACTTCTGCCCTGACAGAGCGAGGTGGAAGGGGGGGATCGCTCAGCCGGCTGCAGGCTGTCTGCAGGTGTCCACATCATAGCATGTGTGCAGATGTCAGGCATCAACTGGACGGACACGGTTCATGGCTCTTCCTGAAGTCTGCTCTCGGTCCGTAATCCTGCCCCAACCACAGAGGGCATCTACCTCTTGTTATTAAAATGAAACTGAGTGACAGGTAACGTAACTATGTCAAGCTGAAAGCTTATTGGCCACTATAGTGCCCCATCCTCTCTCACTCACTGATTCTAAACATATTATTGGCTAATGAAAGCTTGACCCCTCTATATGAATTATGGTCCCCCCACCTTAAAAATTCCTAGAATCACCCCTGACCAAGTTGCCATGAATATCATTGACTCTTCTCTTTCCAGCACCTTGCACCTGAGCCATCGTAGCCCTGCCCCTTCTTCCTCTTCCGCTCACCTCTGGGGGGCGCTGTTCTGACACTATGTCCAGGTGGGAGCTCTGAGATGCTGGCGAACTTACCTGAACCTGGCAGATGGCACCCCTGGTCTCCACGGCAGCACCTCCTCCCCCCTGCCCCCGTGGCATGCAGACGCCTACCGCGATCGCTTAGTCACCTGATTAGAGCTCTGAAGGCGGCAGACTTGTCGGGGGGGTGGGGGTGGCTTTTGTGCCAAAATGTCTTTAATACCACCTAATTTCATGTCGGATTTCGGGTAATTACACAGCTGAGAGGAAACTGACAAAAGCCTTAAGAGGAACAACAATTTTTTTAGAAAAGGAAATAAATAGAGAGCCGCTAAGGCAGAGGAAGTGGTTTGTGTGCGGTTATCGTGGCCGGGAGCGAAGGTGTCAGCCGTGTGGGGATACGGTCTGGAGGGACAAGGGTGAGGCAGCATCACAGAGCCGGCAAGACCCTGGAGAGAGACTGTCACTGTGCAGATTTGTACCAGTGAGCCAGACACCGAAATCCTTCCTCAGTCCCCGGCCCCCAGGGTCATGCCACCGGCGTGAAACCCTAAGCACATTTGTTCCTGAGTAACACGGCAAACAACTTCGGGAAAAGTCACAATGGAGAGGGAAAGAGGGGCTGTTTCCATATCCTCTCTCTCATCACTCGTTCCGCTGGACGACTCGGCTGACGGGTGAGGTTACAGGTAGAGATAAACGCTACGGTTGGAAACCAGAGACGGTTCAAAAATCAGGATTAAAACCGGCCTCCTGCACGGAAGCGTTCATGTATAATATATTTGCTTGTTCTGTTCAGGGTCACGGTTAGTCCATCTCGGGGGTACGGAGAAGAGTTAGCATCAGTCCAGCACAGGGCAGGCGGGCACACACACACACACACACACACACACACACACACCCCAAAGCTGCCTCTGATAGGCTTCCAGAGTAGGTAGAGAAGACCCACACAGTCACAGACAGCTGAACAGGCTCCTCCCTCCATAGTGACATAATGCTACCCACGGAGCCCCCCCACAGTCACTCTTTCCCAGGATGCAAACTGAATTTCAGCCTGACCAGCGCAGCACCCCTCGCCATAGTGGTGACGGGAGTGGGTTCCTTGTCGCTGGGACCCCCCCCCCCGCTGTACTACATCAGGCGTTTCTTTGCTTGTAGTGAAGAATTATGGTCAACTTAGTGACCTCCTACCTTTTATTTGTGAAAAGTCGTAGATTGCTAGCCGGACAGAAGAACATGCTATTTCAGCATCTCCAAAATAAGGAAAGCGTTTGTTAAGTATTTCCTGAAGTGACTGTTAGAGGCCAGCAGGGAGCGCCATCCAGATGCATGGTTTTGAATGGTGGTAAACACAGCTCTCGCCAGACTGGCATGTCCCATGGATCATCTAACCTCATCCTCAGCGGAGATACATCCTCGCAGTGGGTAAAGCTCTGCTTGGCGTGTGCAGAATAATAACTCCAGCAAAGCACCCATGCCCCCCCCGTCACCCCCACCCCGCTCTTCGGGGCAGCAAGAGTAAGAGGGGACCACGGCACCGAGCATCCCAGACACTCACCATCATCATTTCAATTCACTCAGAAATATTATTATTTTTAAGGTCGGAGCCGGTCGCCGTGGCGATAAAGGACAATCGCTTTCCTTGACAGGGAGATGCACGGTGTGCTCGGCGTCGATCCACGGCGAGCTGATGGATAAGGGGGCCCCTCCACCCATCACAGGGAGTGCGCGGCCCCATCGTCCAGCGGGTGCTCTGTCATCGCCGACCTCCCCCCCTCCAGTACTGCCAGGAGTCTCTGATGATGAAAGAGGCAAAGAGGCGAGTGCTTAACTGAACAGGAACGGCAATGGGATCTGGACCGGGCATGAGGAGCAGCGCGGCAGATCCAGGCCGAAAGCGTGATTAAGTGGGGGCCACGCGCACTGGATCCCTGCTGGGTGTAGGCGGTGAACAGCACACACAGCTCTCCCTCATCCCATCGCAGTGGCTCGGGTACAAGTACGGCCTGCCCTGACGAATGCTGTGAGCTATAGCACTGCCTGCATGTCCTACATGGGCATGACACAGCTGGGAGTCGCAACCTCGCCTATGGGCCGACTGGCTGGTTTGGTTAGTGAGAGGCATGGTACCGACGGGCACAGATACAGACCTTGGCTCGACCACATCGCCCCCTTGGGGAGCAGTGTGTGGTTTGGTGTGGTGGTGTGATCAGAAGGTCACTGGTTCAAATCCCAGGGCTAGCACATGAGCTGGGGTGTTGGATCCTGACCCTGCTTTCTCAAAGGGAAATGTACATAACTTTGGATAAAGGTTAAATATATGCAACTGTGTACAGAAGCGTGTCCAGCAGGAATATGGCGCCCGGATATACGCCCGCTGTCATCCGCTAAGCATGATGGGAAATGAGCCGTGGTAATATGAAGGCCGACATTTAACAGGAGCGCCTTTTATTCCGTGTTTGTCGTAAATTCTGGCCCCTGAAGCACATGACTCTGTCTATCAGATAGAATGGCTGGGTTTTCTGCTTGGGGTGGGTTAAGGCCGGAAAGGAGGTGGGTTTCTGAGCATTGTGGACGGAGGGGGGGTGGACTGGGTCATGCTGTGGTCTGTAGGGTTTGGGGAGGTGACAGGCAGGGTCCCACTCTTTCCTGGAACAGGCGACTGTCTTTGGGGGGGGGGTGGGATACAAGGGAGTCACCGCGCTCCATCAGTCTGCATTCACCCAACCCTTGGAAAAGGTCACAGCCATCTGTCAATATCTGTCTGGGAGTCGGGGACCAGGAGGGGGGGGCTTATGTGACGGATCGCTCTCTGAGCGGGGAGGGGCTTTCCCCGTCCTCAGCCTCGCTCTCAACATGAAAGCAGCCTGCAGCAATGCTCATTCTTTTTGACCCGAACTCTCAGATTAAAATGATGCGGGGGGGCGGGGGGGGGCGGGGGGTCGCCGATGTCACGGCAGCTCCGTTTAAGCCCACATCTGTGCAGTAATTAACACCCGTCGCTCGGGGGCTGAGGGGGTGTACCTTGTGGGTCCCACGCACCGAGGACTTAAAGGCAGAGACACCCTGGGCCCCCCATCCTCCGAAATCGCCATTTCATGGGACTGGTGTTTTATAGAGACGACTGTTTAACATTCTCCCAATGCCACGCCCACCCCCCCCCCCCCCCCCACACACACACACACACACACACACACACACACACACACACACACACACACACATACACGCATACACACACACACACACACACACACACACACACACACACACACACACACACACGCATACACACACGCATACACACACACACACACACACACACACACACACACACACACACACGCATACACAGGCTTGCATACTCATCAGCTGATCCATCATGCTGACATCTCTGGAATGATTGATATATTGGTAATATTGGCATCCCTCCCCCCATTCAAATTCATACCACAAGTCACATTCAGCCATTGCAGTGTAACACCTGGAGGATTTACAGTGGATACCGTCCCTTAGCCCCCTCCCCACCTAAGGCCACTCCCCCCCCCCCCCCCCCCATCTGCCTGGATATAAAAGCAAACTTGTTTATGTTTGTTAATTAATTAGGACTCAGAAATTAATCTCAATGATGAGTTTGCCGGCTCTTGTTTAATTAGATTATTGAGGAGAAGACTGACCAAACCCCAAATAAATCTGAATAACGTTATTGTAAGGCCAGCGATAACGGGGGTTATAAGGATGTATTAATCTGTTTGGCGGCGATTAATTAGTGGGACGGGGATGCTATACAAATGCTCCCCTTGGGACGAAGGTGACCGGCTGGTCGCCCTCTCCTCCCTCTCACTCTCACCCTCGGCGGGCGACAGCACACTGTCCCAAAAAAGGCATGGAAGCGCTGGTGTGAATGTGGCAAACCGCTTAGCTGCTGGGAGAGAGATTCTGCGTCTCCCACTGATGTGGGCAAGAGCTTCAGTGTTTCCCAAGACACCATGTATGTGTGTGTGTGTGTGTGTGTGTGTGTGTGTGTGTGAATCCAAATGGGCCTGATTCACAGTGGTACATGAATATGGAAAAGTTTGGTGACTAAATCCCTGTTAAAATCCAAAAATAAAGACAATGAGAGCAGACGTGGTCCTCATTTCACGCTCAGCCCCTAAATCCTCAGCATTATTTGAAATGGATCAAAGCAGCCAGAACAGAAAGCTGGTCCCCACCGATTGGCCGACCCAGCTGCCAGTCAGCATCGGTTTGCCCTCCCCTCCACATCCCCTCCCCACCAACCTGCTCGGCGTGTTCGGCTAATGAGGTAATTAATGCGGCCTGCCGTGGCGGCTGCCTTCTTGTGGACATCATTCTCGGCACAGAGTGACTGCACACATAAAAAATTCATTTAACATGTTACATCTGTAATTAAGTGAGGCTTTATTTAAAGCGCCCGGCGCCTGGCTCAGAGGCATGCCCAGATTGTACCAGCAGGTTCCGCCTCCCCCAGTCCCGCACCTGGCAGGAGCAGCTCCTCCCTCAGACACCCATGATAATACGAGACGCCGGTAATTCCCGCAGTCCGAATGCTTCTGGGCTCCGGTATCTGATGGTACCACCTTTCCAGGGCCGTCCTGCATGTGCTATCAGAACCTCAGAGGTGCGACCCGCTCACCGCGGACGCTGATGCTATCGCACCCAGGGCCACCCTGTGTGTAATAGCTTAACTCTCCAGACCTTTCCCCGGACATCTTTCTCTGTATCTTCATGGTATTTAATGCCAGTCCGTCACCACTACACGTCCAGCTGGGTCACGTGATTCGCCGTGCTCTTCATTGCCCCTCTCTCTCTCCCGTTGACCCGTGCATTCCAGCCCTCCTCCCAGACCTGCCTTTAATTCCCTAGAGGCTGCTCAGTCTCATATATATTTTTAGACGCAGTACTGGACCGATTGCTGCAGATCCATAATACTCCAGGAGAGTCTTTCTTCATGTTCATGAAGGTTTGTAATCCTGCAGTCGTGATTATTTGGAGGTGTTTACTTAAGCTGGTATAATTAGAGAAATCTCAGGGATGAATGGCAGCACGAGGCAGGTAAGCCAGGCAGCCAGAAGCTTCTAATGATCTTAACTGCCTGTATTTATTGCATGTATACTGTATGCACACTATATATATATATATATATATATATATATATATATATATATATATGTATATATATATATGTATATATATATATGTATATATATTTTGCAGGTATATTGTATGAAACCTGTAAGTATAGTATGTATATTGCATGTATGTTATTGTTCTCAATATTCTGTTATTTGCTATTAATTGTCATTTATTGTTATATGGTGTTTAATTCTGCAGGGCGGAACACAAGCAAAGATTTAAGTATGTGTGTACTTGTACAAATGATGATTTGCCTTTAGAAACCTTGAATCCCTGAACCTCTTTGTCATCCTCACAGCATGAAACATGAGTCTTTGCCATTGGAGAAATGATGGCATGACTCCCCTGTCCCATAAACCCCCCCAAAACTGGGTCCCAACGGCAGGGCTTCTAGCAGCAAATTCTCTACGACCTTCAGGGTTTCGCTTAAACA